>NW_026733167.1:5000-255000 GCF_028476545.2 Physella acuta
ACCACATTACACCCTTACACCACTACACCCAGCACCCAATCGACGCACATCCACAAGACACAAACTTGACCAGCCAACCTTGCATTCAATTCAGACTTTCCGTCCGCCAAACTGACCTCGCTCGTCTGATCAACTCAAACGACCTTGACCCCTAATCTTAAGTATGTTTATAACCCAGCATTATCAAACCAGAAAATATCATTAATAAACAATAAATATTAAATTATTATACTATTCATTCAGTATTATTAATATTACATAAACATCAATTAAAAATATGATTTAATTAACAATAATTAAAATCAATATTTTAAATACCTGTATATTCCCTGTAAATTTAACTGAAAAAAAATCCAGAAGCTTTAGGATTCAGCCTTCACGAAGAATGAAATTACACAGATAAAACTCCAAAATAAAAAAATAAATAAAAAGTATTGAATAAAACGATTTTATTTTCAATGACACAGTTGTCAGTCTCTATCTTCGAGACAACTCGCACAGGGGATCTAACTCTCACTCCCTCGTTTGCAAAATGGCGAATGAAAAAAGTCGAAGCGAGCCGGGTTTTGCCTTGCTTCTCTCCCTTCCCTCGTGTGGGAATTTTCCCGCGCGGTTTTCGCCTGCGTCAAGGGAGGCTACCCGCGGTTTTAAAAAAAAAATAAAAAAAATCCCTGCCTGAAAGATTGGCTTTTTCATTTTCTCATCGAATTATAAAAGATTGACCGCGGAACTGGCGACTGTTGTGATAATCCGTTCACTGATGGACCACCAAGGTCGAAGAAGAATGGCTGTCCGCATTACCAGATTTGTGTAGCTTTTATTTTCCGTGGCCTCGGTTATTATTTGAAGCTAGGGTTTAAAGAGAAAGGCTTTTTTTATGCTACCAGACCAGATGTTGCTGGTCTAAAATTACGTATGATAATGGGTTTTATTTTTTTCATTGAATTAAGGCATTTTACAAGATGGGATATTATATATATATATATATATATATATATATATATATATATATATATATATATATATATATATATATATATATATATATATATATATATATATATATGAATAAAATATGTATGCTAAAATAATAAGAAATTGTCCAGCTAAAATAAAGCAATGAGGTGCTCTAAAATGTTGTAAATTGTAATGCATCTTTCAATGCTACTTCGGGAAACTAATTTCAAATGTAAAGAGTAAATAGTGTCTTTTCGTCCTAATCGTTTATAACCTAACCCTAACCATAGTTCCACTGAACATAGTTAGCAAGGGAATAAACAACAGAAACGCAATAGAACAGTCCTAGTTTTTCCAATGTTCAATTTTGTCATCTTTATTTTAAAACTACGATGTATTGTTAGTATTTCTTACATCTTACTAAGATTTAAATAGATAAACATATTTATAATTTCTTTTTTAAATATCATGATTTTTATTCATACGGTGTTGTCGGTTAACGTCGCATGGTGTATGTATTTATTCTGTAAACAGATGCGAAAATGAAGTTCGGGCAGCTAAAACGATTATGGGACGAGATGAAGTTGTTGTAAGGAGAGAGGTTGTCTCCCTGCGGAGTGTAAACATGGTTTATTGGGTGACGTTTATCGCCGGCTTGTTGATTGTGTCCGGAGTTGTTGCCCCTTACATGCTTTGTTCGATTTACTGCCCCTTAGTTGGCAAGTGTATTTTTATCATTTGTTTTTCCATAAAGGCTGTCTTGTGAGGTGTTCGGGTGATAAAGCTCGTTTCGTGAACTTGTCATTTTGTAGCGCTCTGGTCTTGAACTTGTCATTTAGAAGACTTTACTTGTTAGCTGGTCATTTTGTTAGGGAATGTTTATGATAGAGACTACCGGTCTTGTTTTCGTCAGTGTATAATCTGGTCTTCGTCTTAAATGTGTATACTTTTGTAAAAAGTCTTATCTTAAATCTGTAATTGTAATATTTCAAAGAGTTAAGGCCTAAATCATTAGTCTAAAATGTATGAGAACGAAGAAGAGTAGTGGCACTTGTCAAAACGAATCTTCCCGACATTAGGATTAAAGTATTTATTTACAGTGGATATTGTTTTGACCTTTGATCTGATATTAAGTGAGTAGTAAGATACACTATAGGATACGGCAGATAAAGTAGAGCTGATCATTGTCTGTTACCTGCTTGGTCAGTTCTATGCCCAGTCAGTTCTATGCCCAGTCAGTTCTATGCCCAGTCAGTTCTAATGCCCAGAAAGGTCCAGTAAGGTGATTTTTAAATTGTCTGTTATGTAACATACTCCAACATCGTGCTAAAGACACATGGGACGGATGAAGTAGAGTCATTCTGTTACAATGACCACGGCATACAAGGAGATAATAGTGTCAGCATTATGAACAGCCATCTTTGCTTCCCTAGCGTACGTCAGGTACCCATCGGAGCGTACTACAATCATAAGTCCAAACTGAGATCCGAACTCGAGACCTTCGGGATAGCAGTCGAACGCTCTACCATTCGACCACGCCGTACCACCTTTGTTACATACAAGTGACACGATTTAGGTTCGAGCATAGTGCTCGACTTATGCTCAACAAGCTAGCTATCATTTGTCCATTTTTCAGTCTATAATTTTGTCATGTGTTAGTGATGTATTTATCGTGTCATCTGTCAGTGTTATATCGTAAATGTGAGCTTAGTAAAAAAAAAAACAGAAATCCATTATACGATCCATGCGGGACATTTGAAGTAGAGTTTATCTTTTTACTTGACCTCGGCAAATGTTGTGTGAAATAGTCACTACTGTTTCCAGCAACTTTTGCTCACAGTCTTGACCAGGTAACCGTCAGAGCTGGGTGAATTCCCTGAAACTCGACGACCTTGAGCCGGTGATCCTAACTTCATATTTTTGAATTTACAATTTAATGTTTACCAATCGCTATCAATGACCTACAGTGAATCTATTATTTTACTAAACACGTGTTTTTGACACAAATATGTAGTCGCTCTGTTTTAGTATGGTATATTACCGTATATACAATATATCATTAGTTGATTTATATAGTATTTGACTAGGTGTGGCCTAGCGGTTATGCATAGGACATCTGCCTAATGCTAGGCAGGCATATACGTGCTCAGCAACAGTGTCTTGCTATCATTGATCAAGCAGTACTCACCATAATACTAGAGGGATTATCCGGTTAAGTGTGAGTGCCTTGATGTATTGGGGATTATCAGGTGACGTGTAGGAGGATTGAGTTGGTGTGATATGCTGGTTTGATGGAAGATTTTATAGATTTTTATTCGCCCTATGTTTAGTGCATTTTGTGAGGGTGGTAAGTGTTATTGATTACGTTGGTGTTATAGTGTGTTCCGGCTTTTGTAATTGGTGTTTTCCGGCTTTGTTATAGTGTGATACGGCTTTGTTATGGTGTGCTCCGGCTTTGTAGTGGTGTGTTCCGGCTATGTTATGGTGTGTTCCGGCTTTGTAGTGGTGTGTTACGGCTTTGTTATGGTGTGTTCCGGCTTTCTACTGGCGTGTTCCGGCTTTGTATTGGTGTGTTCCGGCTTTCTACTGGCGTGTTCCGGCTTTGTATTGGTGTGTTCCGGCTTTCTACTGGCGTGTTCCGGCTTTGTATTGGTGTGTTCCGGCTTTGTAGTAGTGTGTTCCAGGTTTGTAGTAGTGTGTTCCAGCTTTGTAGTAGTGTGTTCCAGCTTTGTATGGGGAGATTTGGTTTTGTTATGGTGGGATCCCGTGCGAGTGTTTTAAAGTATAGAAGTCAAAGAAATTTCTCCTACAGCTGCGAGAGGAGTAACTCTTATTCTTCGCTACGTCACGTTGAATAATATATAAATTACTTCCCCTGAAAATGAAAATGAATCCAACGGGGACAAAAATGTTTAGAAAAAATAATTGCTTTTGTAAAAATAATTTTAAAAAAACACTCATTTTAAGTAAGACTCCTTAAAAATTGAAAGATATAACTTGCTAAAAGGAAAAGAATATCTATAATGATTGATCGATTAAAAAAATAGAGTTGAAAGTTCAAGGTTGTAAGGCAAGTTATCGATTATTGTGAACAGTGTAAATTAAGTGTAGCAAATTTTACATGTGATGCTGCCTGTGTCAACAGAAGCTAACTTACAATCAGGACATGATACAAGTTTAAACAAGTGACTTACCAACTAAATAACAGACAAATTCAAAAGATATCTAAAAACAAAACTTTAGATTTGCTGACTAAAACCCTAAAAAAAAAATTAAATTTTTAAAACACTAAACAGTAAAATTGTTAAACCTTTACATACAAAATACCTAAAAGATTCAAAAGCTAGTCACGGCAAACTAAGAATTGAATAATACTGATCAATATGTAAACATTGTTGTCTACAAAAAAAAATTAAGTTAAAAATTGCAAAGAACATACAATTTACAAACAATACAACTATATATTTTTGCAAGCAATAATCTTTACAATGTGCAAAATATATCTGGATACTGACCGACATATTTATATTTTCCCTCTAGCTATTCCTCCGACCACTTCCCATTCATCTATCTTCTTCGTTTATCGTTTTCGTTTTAATTTGTCTCTCTCTTCCTAAACATTCATTTATTTTCGTTTATTTTTATATGAAAGCCAAAGCCTCTCCCAGTGTTTTCTTTAACCCTTCATAAACAACCAATATTGGAATAGCGTAGCTATCAAGTAGGAGAACAGCCCATCCCGTTCTGAACAACGGCGTCCTTATCAGTTACGTCCCTTTATTTGGACCCCCCCCCCCCCACCCTTCACACCACACCTCCACGCATCATACCAGATATCTTCAGCATTTGTCATATCAATATTATGACGTCACGGCTGTTTGATCGTGAAAAAAAAAACTCGTATTCTGATGGATCGAACGTAAAAATCAATTTTCAAGCAGGCATGTTTACTTCATGGATTATCTCCCTTGCTGTTACTCATTCATGCACGTGTGTTACCGCCCCTGAATTCTTAGCCGAAGAAAATCTTGCATGTATTCTTTGCCCCTAAATTTTCTGCCTTGAATTATCTAACTCCTGATTTTTTTCCCCACTGAATTACTCCTACCCTTGAATTATCTGCCAGTGAGTTATCTTCCTGTGAATTATCTCCCCGTGAGTTATCTACCCCTGAATTCCTTGCCCGTGAGTTATCTAACCCTGAATTATCTGCCGGGGAGCTATCTTCCTGTGAATGATCTCCCCGTGAGTTATCTACACCTGAATTATCTTTGTACTGAATTATTCCCACCTCTGAATTGTATCCCGTGAGTCATCTACCCCTGAATTCCTTGCCCGTGAGTTATTTAACCCAGAATTATATGCCCCTGTTTTATCTACCCCTGAATTCTATGCCGAACCCTTTTCCCGAACTACGACTTTGTATCGATAATTAGCCTAGAGTAGTTTATACCTCATGGGAGCTTATTTATGTGCCCCTAGTATTGGTGCTCGGTGACAAATTATGCCCCCCCCCCCCTCCCCGTCGCTACGCCTATGCGTATTGAAGTTACTCTAATCTAAACATAAATGGAGTCAACTTGCATAACGACTTTTTATTTGTGGATTATGTAGCCAGTATCACGCCTTAACATTTCATCGGTCAGGTACCCATAAGAGTTTGATTAGATTAGATAAGTATACTTTTTTTCTTTCTCTTTCGCCTCAGACAGACAGTTTGCCATGCATGCTCGCTTTAGTATTACTGTTTTCATCATCGGCTTGTGAGGACTGATACAGATTTACAATAGTAATACTTCTTTCTTACTTGTAGCCTACTTTCATTCATTTAAGATGGTTAACTTATACATAGATCTAAAACAAGGGTCGGCAACCTTTTGAGACGGAAGAGCCAAAAGTTACAATTTAGAAAATTTCCCAGCTTTTAAAGAGCCACTAACATTTTTATTTTAATATTATGATCTTTGATTAGGATTAGGTATATATATATATAATTTATATTTATATATATATATATATATATATATATATATATATAATTACTAGCTGTATGTCATTACTTCGCTACGATGTAAAATAAATTGAAAGTAGCTCTCTGAAGAAATAAGAAAAAACACAATGTAAAATATATATATATATACACACACTACAACCAAAAACAATGAACGTAACACAATTTGTTTTGTAATGCTTGAAAAAAAAAATTCTTACATAATAATTCCTGGGAAATTATTTAAGACACGTGAAATAGGGGCTACAATTACTCTCTTAATATAAATATGTATATATCTACATATTTAATTATAAATGTCAAAACAAATAAATAATTACTTTAGAATATAGTAAAATTGTTTAACACTATTCGTGTTTACAAAATGTTTTTGTCTATAATAAGAATTTAATATATCGTCATCATAAATGCTAAAGTATTACAGCATAATGAAAGTTTTTAAAATCAGAGTTGGTATAAAACCACGCTTTTCGATAGAATGGATAAACATTCGGAATAACAGCCTACATTTAACTTAATATCGTTCTTATAGTTCAGTTCTATATTTTAATTATCTACTGCTTCTTTGTGTTCTTTAAAGATCATTTTTAACATAGTGATAGGTATGGGCCAGATCACTGTATTGATCACACACCTTTTTACTGGTAATTGCAAAAACAATATTCAAGTTTTACGTTTAAAAAAATTCATAAAAAAAACGTTTTAATAACAAGCTTTTATGTACTAATGCACTAAAAAGTAGAAAATAAATTATAGACTACTATTTAAATAACTATAAAGAAAAGCGTGGGTCACTTTAGTACCTATTTTATACCTTTACTAATATTTGAGAAGAGACCCACGCTTTTCTTTATAGTTATTTAAATAGTAGTCTATAATTTATTTTCTACTTTTTAGTGCATTAGTACATAAAAGCTTGTTATTAAAACGTTTTTTTATGAATTTTTTTTCAGTACTTTACATGTTTTATTTACAATAGTGTTACATGACTAAAAACCATTGCGCGCCTACTGAACGTGAAGTCGCGCCTACTGAAAGTGATGGCGCAGCTATTGAACGTGATGACGCGTGTGGTGTGGTTGGCTAGATATGCCTACTAATTCGGTCCAAATTTTAATTAATTCATTAAAAATCAATTAGGCATCCAATTAAGTCAAATTTAGTTTCAGATTGCATTGTCTTCATGTCTTGACCCACGTGCCAAGTGTGAATCGTATCGGTCAAGTAGAAGTTTCCGAATTTTCACTCCTGCGTTTCTATCTAGACAGACAGACTGTCGACTGACGACAGAGGAAGTGAGTTAAATAAAAGCTTGTAAAAAGCTAATTTTCTGGCGGGATGGTACTTTGGTACATCATTACGCGTTTTTCTACATGTACTTAATAGATGTCCGGGGTCGGTTGGGAGGGGGGTGGGTTCAACTTCATTCACCACTGTCCGGGTTCAACTTCATTCACCACTGTCCGGTAAATTATCTAACCCTGTGTATACCTAGGTGTGACATTAATGTCGCTCTACACAATTGTGGTGGTGAGGTGTGGAGGGGGGGAGGGGGAGAGATAACCAACTCAGAGTGAACATAGCGTCAGTTTTTAGATGACTTTTCTAAACATACATATATATTACACAAATATATATTACACAAATATATATTACAGAAATAGATTTAAATAAGTAGCAGTGGTATTATGACAACATTTTTTTTTACAGAGGGATCCATGTGGGAGGGGGGTTGTAACTGTTTCATATAATTTGTAATCGTAATCAGTATCGCCCAAACTGTAAGAATACTACTACTTCATCGTGATGACGTTGTTGACCATGTCAAAATTTCCCCACCACTACGCAGTTTGCTCATAAGTAAATTTAAATAGAGGTGCCACATCAGTTGTATTTGTTTCTGTATTGTAATTTTTTTTAAATTAATCACACGATTTAAACTGTATATATAACGTAATTATGTGTGGAGTTTTATGTATAACATTTTCTAATTCAATTATGTGTAAGCTAATACATTATACAGTTGCCTTAAACTTAAAACCCCTCTTGCCAAGTGGTACTACCCGTAGAGGTTTTTTAAACATTGCAATGCATGGTTATTTTGAGAATGGCAAACTGATGCAGCTGTTAATACGTGTTGTAAACGTAGACACTACTAGACTAGTACAATAATGCTTAATTGCTGCATGAAAAGAAATCGTGTGATTTACATAGATGTGCCGACCAAATTTTTTTTAACAAATATCATTGTTTAAAACTTTGAGTTTAAAAAGTTTCCAAAAAGGCGCCACTTTGCTGAAAATTGCCAGAGGGGGAGCGGCCGCTCCCCCTGCTCCCCCCCCCTGCGTACGCTACTGATATATATATATATATATATATATATATATATATATATATATATATATATATATATAAAGCAATGTATGTAGTATGTAAATGTGTGTGTATGTCTGTTTGTCTTTTATTCATTATTACACCTTTCATAACCCGATCGCCATGAAACTTTAGGAAGCTGTTGAGAATACTTATGGGGAGGTATTTTCGAAAATAAAATGTTAAATTCGCAAATAGACTAGCGAGTGTGTATTGTTTATATTTATTATTATATCGTTCGTTACCGAGTGTTGCAGATCAATATTTTTATGAGTTTCAAGAATAAAATAAAATAATTATTAATATTTGTGCATGGAGCTGAAGAGCCGCACTTCGACATCAAAAGAGCCGCATGCAGATCGCGAGCCGCAGGTTGCCGACCCCTGATCTAAAACAAAACGTCTAATTACAATGTTATTAAAATTAGTATACATTTTTTTTTTTACATATTAATTGTTTATTCAATTTCTCAAATATTTTATTTGAGGTTTTTATTGTGTTATTTAAAAATTGCAAGGTCCAAAATGAAGAATAAATGAATGATCTGGAAATTTAAAAATATTTTCTTACAATTTACTTTTTCTTACAAGCCAATAATAAACGATCTATCACATCCAGTAATATTAAACATATATATAGTTATAAATCTACTATAACATATTAAAACTGAGAAGTAATGCAAAAATAACAGAACATCAGTTTTGGAAGACAAAATTAAATAAGATATTAATATATTACAACATTTCAGTCATTCTTACAAAAATTGCAGTAAATTTTCTTACATTTAAAAATGTGGTGTTTTTATTTTTAAACAGTGTATTTATCAAAAAATTTTATTATACAAAAACAAATTATAAAATGTCAATCACAAAAAAATTAATCATCTTCTAAAACTGGATTGATTTGTCCTATTCCTCCTATTATGGTACCATTTTTTACTTGCTCCACATCTTCTACCACATACATTCTGTTTCTGTCTGGGTCAACATAAAATGCTGAGTGAAAATGACTTGCTACAATAAACTTCGGAGGCTTCTTGCAGCAAGCAATCAGCAGGAATACAAATGCGACAATACCCAGGCCACAAGCAATGACACACAAGATGAGACTCCAGCTGGCACGCCAGGCAGAATTTTCTCCAATCTTAGCACCAAAGATGATTACACCAATTAAATTTGTAATTGCTCCAAGAATTGTGAGTACTGTCATAGTACCAATGGTACATCTGTAGTAAAGACCAAGTGCCACATAGATATAAACAGGCAAAACAATCAGTGGGATGGCCCAGAAAATGATGGTCAAAGCTTCCATTGCACGCACTGCATCAATCCATTCTGTATAATAATACCACAGATGGTCAGTCCTATAGCAGCCAGACACCCCATTTCTTTGAACACAATTGGTTCTCCTCCAAAGGCCAATATCTTCTGTATTAGAGTATGCCCAATAAGGTGCAGCAAATGAAAGGATCTGTAAGACCATAGCTGCCAGCAGACTGATGCATGCTATGAAAGGGATAGAGGCAGCACCCAGTAGGCTAGCCATTGTCTGTTATTGTGAGGGTTTAATCGGCCCTCAAATTAAAATTAGTATACAGATTAACCGTGTCATTCATCGGCATTAAACTAGTAGCATAGAATAGAACATGTACACATTTGTAATAAGGGTCAATATATTTCTCGCACGGTGTATACTAGCTGTATATATGAACATTAAACAAAAAACAAGATGACATCGAATCCAAACCTAACAACCAATCCATCACAACAAAATATTCCAAAAATCTACGATCTGTTTTGCTAATATTCTCCTTATCTCCACCTTCGGTAATTTTTTTTCTACCTTTTCCCAGCCGATTTTATCTGAAGTCTAGAGTTACTTCCCTTTCTGACCCCTACTTAAAGCCAATAAAATGGCGCTATTGTATTTTGTTTGGACGCCCTCGATTTCGTTACTTATCACCCCGACTGGAAGCAGTGCCAGTTCAGTGTAGTACAACACCTCCCCCCTCGTCCCCGTTACTCCAAGCCCGTGCCACGCCCACATTTTCATTTCCGGTCCATTGTGATTTATCCGAGGTAAAAATCCTTAATTTACCGACAGATGTTACTGGGGAGCGAGTGTGGGGTTGGTTGGTGGGGGTCTAACGGATGATGGGTATTGACGGCTGTGTTATTTGGGGAGCAGGGTTGGGTTGGGGGGGGGAAGGGTGAAACGGATGATGGATATTGACGGCGATCGAATTACCGCATCTAGCAGAGAGATTGGAATATTCGATGAGTTCAGATCGTTGTATGTAGGGATGTATCGATCAGGTTTTACCGTTGTGTTGAGATAAACTATGTGCCCTCGGATTGGAGGAGAGGGGATTAGAGTGTGTTAATGCTAAGAATCTTACCTTTTATTTTTTTTAAATGTTTTAGAATTTTTACGGTAGTATACAATTTTTTTAGCGCAATTTCCATTCTGGTTAGCGCAATTTCCATTCTGGAGAATTGCGTTTATTAACTCGTCATTTCTGGGAATGGATGGATGGATGGATGAATGTGTGTCCGGGCTTTAAGTCGTATCTCCTCCTCAACGAAGCAATATCGATGAATAGTTCCAAAAGCAATTATGTTAAGCAAGTTACGAGAATGAGCATAGGCCATAAAAATTCCGGGTTTCTTTCATGTATTTCCCGGAAAAGCCAAAAAACCTCGAAAAAATTCAGTTTTTGGCCCATATCTCGGCAACCAGACCACTTAGCGACTTGAAACATGTACCAATCGATTCCTGTCATAATTTAGAACAATATTGCCGAAGAAAGTTTTCAAAAATATTCTCTCGTTCGGTCACAAATTTTAAAATTACATAAACACCTACAAACCGATTGTTCTTCTAGCTTGAACGCACCCCAACATTATACGTCAGAGCTATTTTTAGATAACATAAGGAAATTGCGCACAAATGTCACTAGACTTTTTTAATTAACTTGTTTAATTTTTACTTTCTCGTATATACGTAGTATAGAGAAAGTATTGTAATCGTGCAAAAAAAAAAAATCGAGATTTTTACAAATCTCGACGTTTTACACCTCACTGATACGGAAAAACATAATTTTGCAATCTTGTCCGTATGTCTGTGTGTGTGTGTGTCTGTGTGTGTGTGTGTTTGTCCGTGTGTAAACACGATAACTTGAGTACCGTTACAGCTAGGTTGATGAAATTTCATATATAAGTATTTTATCAAAATCGTAGATCCGTATCAACTTTTGAGCGATTTCCGATAACCGGAAGTGGTACTTTTCCTACTTTGAATTTTTCAAAAGCCTATAACTTGAGTACTATTTCAGATAGATAAATGAAATTTCATATGTAAGTAAAAGATCTAATTCTCTACCTTCTGTTAAATTTTGAGTAATTTCCGTTGACTGGAAGTAGTAATTTACGCTACTTCCGATTTCTCAAAAAACTAATGTAAATTTTTAAAGTACTAATAATATTGCGCACTATTATACGCGTTTTTATTCGGCGTTTGCTTGGTGCGCAATCTTTTTTTATGAGATTCTATTCTATTTTTAAAAGTTTAAGTATTTAAAATGGATTAAAAATCATAACTATATCCCCAGTTACCATCCCCTGTTGTTTTATATAAGAATATTCGAGAAAGTTTAGGGGAGATCACTACCGGTTTATTTTGCGCTGGTTTTAAAGAACAATATTACGCATTCAGAAGTAAATATAATTGGTTAAAATATGGGATTATATCCACACCCAATCAGAACGGCAAGGATGCTACGGGGATGACTTAATTGTGACGTTAAAATTGTTAGTACGGTAAAGGCGATTATTGTAAAATGTAGGGCTTTTAATAATATTACAATCGTGTTGTATTTATAGCTATCCTTCTTCAGTTATCTTAACCGGCATGGTCAGACGGTAGCGTTTGCCACCACTAACACGAAAGTCTCGAGTTCGCATCCCGGATGTCGTAGAACGCCACTGTGTTCCTTGAATCTCGTTATGGAGAGTATTGCTGGCTGAGTATATAAACGCCCATATTATCTATACATTGCGTAGTCAAAGAAACAGATGAACTCTACTTCCTCTGCACCATTGAAAAATAATTGGTTTGAAAGCGTCACTTCTTCAGTAGGCTACCACTAAGTGACATAATTG
The DNA here is from genome assembly GCF_028476545.2 of Physella acuta. Taxonomy (NCBI): domain Eukaryota; kingdom Metazoa; phylum Mollusca; class Gastropoda; family Physidae; genus Physella; species Physella acuta. The sequence continues at coordinate 17,502 of NW_026733167.1, forward strand.
TCTTATGGATAATGAGCATTGAGTAAATGACCCAATTTGAATGTAGCATTTTTTAGACTCACCTTGACCCCCTGACCTTTAATGCAAACACCGATGAATAACCATGAGGCTTAATGGTTCCATAGCGATCCATTGATTCAATAGATGGATCGATGTAATAAAACGAGGGCACGATTTTCATGAGGTAGATCATTAATAACCAGATGACTCTTGTAACTAATTAGTGTTGCATTACACGTTAATAGGTTATCATTCAGAGATTGCGGCCATGTTGATAGGCCATCGGTATATGAATGGATCTCGTTTTCAGCATTTACACAAGTAGTTTTACTTTACCCGACTTATGACAGGTACGCTTTAACGCTGGATGGACTCAGGGAATTTAAACGTAATTGGTCTGGGAAACGAAACATAGATTACTATTCGGTACATCTGTGCTTTTAATTTTAACGTTGGAGGAGATTTCTTCAAACGATTGGAATTCTTGTAAATCATTGGGATGTTGGCAGGAAAAATAAACATCTTTTTTTTTTTATTTTGCTTTACCGGTATCATTGTTGGGGCAAGTATAGTAGTAGAGTTAGGGCTCATTCTTTAACAAACGGTTGGATTTGGGTTTCAGTCGAGGGGTAAACACGAGGGTATCCATGGCATCAAAGGTAGCATCGGTACGTTGAGCTGGCCATCACGAACTGGCCATCACGGACTGGCCATCACAAGTTGGCCATCACGAGCTGGCCATCACGGACTGGCCATCACAAGTTGGCCATCACGAGCTGGCCATCACGAGCTGGCTTTCACGAGGTGGTCATCACGAGCTAGCCATCTCGAGATTACGAGCTGGCCATCATTATCTGGCCATCACAAGCTGGCCATCACGGACTGGCCATCACAAGGTGGCCATCACGGACTGGCCATCACAAGGTGGCCATCACGGACTGGCCATCACAAGGTGGCCATCACGAGCTAGTCATCTCGAGATTACGAGCTGGCCATTACGAACTGGCCATCACGGACTGGCCATCACGGACTGGCCATCACAAGGTGGCCATCACGAGCTAGTCATCTCGAGATTACGAGCTGGCCATTACGAACTGGCCATCACGGACTGGCCATCACGGACTGGCCATCACAATGTGGCCATCACGAGCTAGTCATCACGAGCTAGTCATCTCGAGATTACGAGCTGGCCATCACGAACTGGCCATCACGGACTGGCCATCACGGACTGGCCATCACGGACTGGCCATCACGGACTGGCCATCACGGACTGGCCATCACGGACTGGTCATCACAAGGTGGCCATCACGAGCTGGCCGTCACGGACTGGCCATCACGGACTGGTCATCACAAGGTGGCCATCACGAGCTGGCCGTCACGGACTGGCCATCACGGACTGGCCATCACAAGGTGGCCGTCACGGACTGGCCATCACGAGCTGGCCATCACGGACTGACCATCACGGACTGGCCATCACAAGGTGGCCGTCACGGACTGGCCATCACGAGCTGGCCATCACGGACTAGCCATCACGGGCTGGCCATCACGGACTGGCCATCACGTGCTGGCCATCACGGACTGGCCATCACGAGCTGGCCATCACGGACTGGCCATCACGGACTGGCCATCACGAGCTGGCCATCACGGACTGGCCATCACAATCAGGCCATCACTAGCTGGCCACCACAGAGGTTTGATTACAATCAGAATACAGGGTATGCTGTGCTGATAACTAAACGAAAATGTCAAAAAAACAGGCACTACGAAAGGTCAGAGGTTACTGTAACCATGGCAACATCCCTACAGCCAGCGCCATACGCTAATACGATTTCAGCTCCGCCAATCGCTGCCAGGGCCTTGATTGGAGCTGGGCGACAAATGAGCTCTTCATTGAAAACTTCTGTTATTCAGGGCACGTGTTACACACAAGACACCACTGGCAAAGATAAAAATAGCAAACTCTTGTATTCTAATACACGGGGTCGAGTCGGTAACGTTCGTGGTTGCTAACCGTATATTCTTGAGTTCGAACCCTCTGGCAGACGAGGCTCGATAGCTCATCGAGGAGAGACAACTCAACAACTGCGACCTTGTAGTTTGTTCTTGGTTGGACCAAGGCTATGGAAGCAAATCCAAAAAGAAAAGCAGGCTGAAATCGGAGACAACGGCCTAAATGGCGCAAAACCAATGGACACGTATACTTAATTAAGAACGAAGAAGATGAAGAAAGAATTATTCCAATGAAGCTTAATCCACAACATGATGGCTATTAAAATACTACTAGTGGTATGTTATGTGTGAGAAAATGACCTTCACCCCACAGCTAGTCACCATAATCAGGTTAGAAAATAATGTATCATCTTTTAGAAACTAGTCTCCATTTACAAAAAGTTTAGATGTTTGAAAAACAATGTTTATCATCTTTAAAAATATCTTGATAATATAGACAACGTTTATGATCTTTTAGAAATATGTGCATGACCTTTAAAAAAGTATTTCTACGATTTTTTTCAGAACTTTAGAAACTAGTTGATCGTATATTAGAAATTATTTGGTCATCTTTTGTTGTCCATGACTCCTTATTTACACACAATTGTGGATTAGCTGTATTCAACGTTCCCGGGAAATTTTAATAAGGGTCCCCAACCCCAGATTAAAATGTTCGTTGTGCATTTGTTTCCCCATCTTAGCTTGATGGTAATGATAAGCTTGATAGGAAAACATGCGCCATTTTTTTTTTAAATCAAAGAATTATTTGGCCTAGTACATCGCTGTTCCAGTGGCCCCATAGGCTTTTTTTTACCTCTTGGGGTCGGGGGGTGGTTACCTGGGGTTTCCTCTAAAGACGGGCGGGTAAATCAATCCCTGTGTACACAAGACATAGTGTAATACAAATCTACTATATTCATTCCAGTACAAGGTTCAATAACTCTGTTTTCTAGACATCGTCTACTGATAAAAATGTGGTCAATACTATGCCAACTGAGAGTGGATATTAAAAGGGATGGTGTGGTCAGACATAAGCTCACTGACCTTGGCTTGTGAATGAATTTTGTGGTCAGTACTAAACATACTCACCATGTTTTATAAAGCGATAGTGTGATCGGCAACATGCCCTTAGACTTACAAGAGAATAATGTGTCAGTACTATGTGTCAGTACTATGTATCAGTACTATGTTGTCAGTACTATGTGTCAGTACTATGTGTCAGTACTTGTGTCAGTACTTGTGTCAGTACTATGTGTCAGTACTATGTGTCAGTACTATGGGTGGGTACTATGTGTCAGTACTACGTGTCAGTACTATGTGTCAGTACTATGTGTCAGTACTATGTGTCAGTACTATGTGTCAGTACTATGTGTCAGTACTATGTGTCAGTACTATGTGTCAGTACTATGGGTGGGTACTATGTGTCAGTACTACGTGTCAGTACTATGTGTCAGTACTATGTGTCAGTACTATGTGTCAGTACTATGTGTCAGTACTATGTGTCAGTACTATGTATCAGTACTATGTGTCAGTACTATGTGTCAGTACTATGTGTCAGTACTATGTGTCAGTACTATGTGTCAGTACTATGTGTCAGTACTATTTGTCAGTGATATGTGTCAGTAATATGTATCAGTACTATGTTTCAGTACTATGTGTCAGTACTATATATCAGTACTATGTGTCAGTACTATGTATCAGTACTATGTGTCAGTACTATGTGTCAGTACTATGTGTCAGTACTATGTGTCAGTACTATGTGTCAGTACTATGTGTCAGTACTATGTTTCAGTACTATGCGTCAGTACTATATATCAGTACTATGTGTCAGTACTATGTGTCAGTACTATTTGTCAGTGATATGTGTCAGTAATATGTATCAGTACTATGTTTCAGTACTATGTGTCAGTACTATGTATCAGTACTATGTGTCAGTACTATGTGTCAGTACTATGTGTCAGTACTATGTGTCAGTACTATGTGTCAGTACTATGTGTCAGTACTATGTGTGGGTACTATGTGTCAGTGATATGTGTCAGTAATATGTATCAGTACTATGTTTCAGTACTATGTGTCAGTACTATATATCAGTACTATGTGTCAGTACTATGTGTCAGTACTATGTGTCAGTACTATGTATCAGTACTATGTGTCAGTACTATGTGTCAGTACTATTTGTCAGTGATATGTGTCAGTAATATGTATCAGTACTATGTTTCAGTACTATGTGTCAGTACTATGTATCAGTACTATGTGTCAGTACTATGTATCAGTACTATGTGTTAGTACTATGTGTCAGTACTATGTGTCAGTACTATGTGTCAGTACTATGTGTCAGTACTATGTGTCAGTACTCTGTGTCAGTACTATGTGTCAGTACTATGTCCATCGACATTGCTATAAGAATGGACAGCGTGATCCAGTAACATTTACTTTCTACGATTAGAATCATGCACTTTTCAGTACTAATTGTGGTAAGTGACGTCATCAGACTCGAACACCGTAAGACTTTCGTGTTCACCATAGTTAGCTCTTCTTCTCGACCCTACCCTCCATCCATCCCTCCTACCTGTAGCCTACTTCTATGGTAGTCTCAAGCTTAAGTATTTTTACTTAACCAACATTAATATAACAAAACCATCGCACAGACTGAAGCCAGACTTAGAAACATGCCCACATCATTTAACCCCACCTCTTTTAATATCTTATTAACCACGAGTCTCCCAAAACAAAACGACGTCATACATTTTCATTAGACCACTAGAAAACTCCCCTTTTCAATTTCAAATTATGGGAAGCAACTGAAAAGATTCCAATTTTGGGTTCTCTCCCCTGGGTTGTTCAAGTAACGAGCACTGCTAGTTCGGCCTCAAGTTATTATTTTAGCCTCATTATTAATTTTTTCTCTCCGACGTCGCTTTTGAATAATGAATTAGCTTGCGGTCAAATGATCTCATTTTAATTCTTCTTTGTAGAATAGGGGAATAATTAATTTGTCTGCTTTTCTCTTTGTTTTTGGGTTTTTTTTTCTTATCACTTGATTAAATAAATAACAATTTCGTTGTTTGAAAACTTTTTTGATGCACTTTTTTTCTGCATGTAATTTATCTAATTATCTAAATTCAAGGGTTTTTAAATTAATACGTTTCCACTGTAATTCCAAGCATCTGCTTTTCATCGCCCAAAACATACCAATCTAATCCCCGGCGTGGTCGGACAGAAGAGCGCGTGATTGCTTATTCCAGAAGTCCTGAGTTCGAAACCTGAGCAAATGAAGCTCGTTAGCTGGGGACAGCATACCATATAGGAGAGAAAACACCTAGATTAGACAAATGCCGTCTCGTAGTTTGTTCTTTGATGGACAAAGTCAATGGAAGCAAATTCAAAAGAAGCCGGAAATCGGAGTCAACGTAGTATTTAAATGTAGTTGTAAGACATACCGTCTACCATTACAATTTAGAACGAAGACAAAGAAAAATCTAAAACCATATCATAACTACAGCACTGTCCTACAGCACTGTCCTAAAAAACTGTCCTATAGCACTGTCCTATAACACTGTCCAACAACACTGTCCTACAGCACTGTCCTACAGCACTGTCCTACAACACTGTCCTACAACACTGTCCTACACTGTCCTACAGCACTGTCCTACACAGTCCTACAGCACTGTCCTACAGCACTGTCCTACAACACTGTCCTACAACACTGTCCTACAATGTCCTACATCACTGTCCTAAAGCACTGTCCTAAAGCACTGTCCTAAAGCACTGTCCTACAACACTGTCCTACAGCGCTGTCCTACACGACGGGTGTATTAGGGTGTATTACAAAGCGAGTAGGAAACGCATAGGTCAAGGTCGGCACAACGTAGCCTAAACAAGATAGCAGCATGCGTCAATGTATCGATTCATTTGTTTAGCTTTCAGACGCCAACAACCGACTGGCGAGTTGGCCTTCAGAGATGGCCGAGAGTTTTGGATTAGTGTTGGCCCAGTGTTGGCACAGTGTTGGCCCAGTGTTGGCCTAGAGTTGGCCCAGTGTTAGTTTTTTCATGGCCAAATGTTGGCCCAGTGTTGGCCCAGTGTTGGCCCACTGTTTGCCCAGTGTTGGCCCAGTGTTGGCCCACTATTTGCCTAGTGTTGGCCCAGTGTTGGCCCACTGTTTGCCCAGTGTTGGGCCATTGTTGGGCCATTGTTGGCCTAGTGTTGGCCCATTGTTGGCCCAGTGTTGGGCCATTGTTGGGCCATTGTTGGCCTAGTGTTGGCCCAGTGTTGGCCCAGTGTTGGCTCAGTGTTGGTTTATTTATGGCCCAGTGTTAGCCCAGTTTTAGGGACAGTGTTTGCTCATTTTTGACCCAATAGTCTCCTGGTGTTGGATTATCGTTTGCCCAGTGTTGGCCCAATGTCGACCCTGTTTTAAGACAGTATTTGCCCAGTGTTGGCTCATGTGGGCCAAGTATAGGCTCAGCCGAGACGCAATGCGTATTACAACTATCACCAAAGATTGTTTTTATTTCCGTTGACCTTACTTCAGTTTAACACCCGCTCAATATGGCTGTTTACACAGCTCATTCCTTTCTTTCTCAATGCACGTGTTTTATTTACATTCAACACCATCATGTGTATGAGTAGTTATTTTCTATGCGTCAGCTATAACTGAAATCACTCTGGTATGAATTAATTGGAAACAGATAATGAAGTAGAATACGTATCATTAAGTGAGACATTGGATGAGAATATGCATGTAAATGAGACACGTAAGGGCCACTTAATAAGAAACGATACGTCACTTAACGATTATCTAGATGGGTCAGATAATGTGACACTAAATTTTCATTGAATACATCAGTCGACTTGTAGACACTTGAGTCAGTTGATTAGCTAGTAATTATGTCCGTAATAGGTCAGTTTAGGGACGACGTAGCCGAGCGGTAGAGCGCTAGACTGCTACGACAAAGTCCCGAGTTTGGATCCTGGACTCGAGTCTGTATGACATCCTTGAGTCCACCCAGCTCTGATGGGTACCTGACGCATTTTAGAAAAACAAAGCGGCTGGGCATAGTGCTTACCACACTATCCCCTTGTATGCCGGGGTCATTGATAGATATGCACTCTACTTCATCTGCCTTATGTGTTTTGAGTACAAACGGTGAAAGATGCTGAATATGTCGCCTTATTATTTAGTTATTTCCAATGTTTACCTTAATTACCATAAGGCTATATCTCTACACATACTTCCTCTACAACACATCCCTAAACCCACAATCCTGAGCTCTACTTCAAGCCCCAACCCTCACATACCCACCCCTACGCTACTGAAAGCCCCCCCCTCACCCCCACCCTACTCCACATCAAGTCCGTACTCCTAGCTATACTTGACGCCCCGACCCTCAATACAATTCGCAAGTACCTCCCTTTCCCCCGTTACTGTACATCACGTCTCCACCCCCTGCTCTACTTCACCTACCCACTAATTTCTAACCCTTCGTCAAACACGTCTCCATATTCAACTCCTGGAACAAATACTTTAATTTACGTTTCGGTTTCATCCCTTGCTTTCAAATACATCAAACAATGAGCTCAATTATCTTCCCGTTCTTCTGCAGTTAAGCCAACATTATCCCGACATCGTCAGATATTTCTTCCCTACCCCAAGACCCCCCCCCCCCCCGCATCCATCTTGTTCAACAGGTGTTTTCTACATCGTATAGTTCTCACATTACATAGCATGTTTGTAGGACGTCGTGGTCGAATGGTAAAGCCTTCTACTGCTAACCCAGAAGTCTCGAGTTCAGGTCTTTGGCTAGAGTCGTAGCACATCACTGAGACCACCCACTCTGACTAAAGTAAAGTAAATGCGGCTGGGTTTGGTTGCTAACCACAATATACCTACATATGCCGAGGTAAAAATAATAATACATGAACTCCACTTCGCCTCCTCTATGTGCCTATAACATTGAAAACAAACGTTATTTAACTAATGCATTGTAATCAAACTTCAATTAATAACAGCTTAAATTGTTCCTTTTTAACCTAACAATACTTAACATCATTTGATAAATGTGTAATTGATCAAATCTCACCTCACTTAATTAGATCGTTATGAAAAAATCTGCATTTTTTATGCAGTTTAATCAAACCCTCGATACTGGATCGACAATTTTCTCCGAAATAAAAATGGAGATATTATTACTTCTTACATTAAAAGCGGAATTGAACATAATCTTCTTCTTCTTCTATGGATAAAAAAAAACTTAAATCACTCCATCGAGATAGGTGGTTGAAATTTAACCTATTAGATACAATTACGAAAATATATGTAACTTTTAAAGCGATTTCCGATTTGTGTTTCATATCGGAAATTTCCATTTAAGATATGAAACATTTTAAATTTTTATCGAAATCTTTAAAATTTATCCTAAAATTGTATTACTAATGTGTTTTGTTGAAAAACCAGCCTTTGTCACAAATGTAAATCTACCTACCATTTGAATAGGCAGCCCGATTCCATTGGAGATTTAACACCAAGTTTTACTGTTTTATACGAATACATGAAAAAGTTTAGAGAAGCTCACTCTCACCATATTTTATGTATTACACATTATTTAAGACATAGAAAATGTTTTTTTATACGTATCTACTAGATGATTTTCCTGTTGAGGGGGAAATGCAACAGGCGCTATGTTGATAGTGTTGTCTTTTTTCTATAAATAAATCTCCAACTTAACCTCAGCCCAAACATAAACATAAAACTAAGTTTAAACGAATTTTCTTAATTAATTACTTAACTATAGGTGTTTAAATTAGAGGCTTATAAGTTACATGAGCTGATACTAGTGATTAAATGTGGCTAAATATTGTTTTAAACGTGTTGTTTCTTCTCATGCGGAAGCAAGAAAAACAAATGAACTCTACTTCATCTGCCCCAAGGACTATCTGGTCTGATATGCTACAGTTTATATTTGCTAAGAACAATATACGTTTTAAAAATCTCACAATCCAATCTGCCAGGTCAGAAACCAGATGAATTAACGTATGACAACACAGAATAATCTGGCCAACAACAGCAGTTGAATCCAATGAAAGGAAGATTAAAAAAAAAACCTTTCACGTCAAGAAAAACTGCGATCTTTGAAATCGTAATGATATTTCTCCTATATTTCTTCTTCATATTCTTCCTTAGCAATTTGCGTCTAAGACGTGGATCAATAATTTTTTGTTTTGTTTTTCTGCCGCATTCTGTATAGTTCGCCCCAAGTCTTGTTCGGGAATTTACATTTATGTATATGCAGAGTTGTCTTCCCTTGTCCTCGCTACTCTCCCTTGGTTAATGGCGAAAGGTAGTCGGGCATTAGAGGGGGATGTAACTCTGAGTACAGACCCAAGCTCTGCAACCAGCCCGAAGCTTAGTGCTGCTGGTTGTGTGTTGGCTGAAAGTGGATTGTCCTTTACCGGTCCGTCATCTACTAATAGCAACGGTTTTTTAAATCGGATAAATGATTTAAAAATATAATCATAAACACTAGTGTCGGTTGGGGTGGAGGCTTTTTTAATATCAACTATAACATATTGCTCCAAAAGTTATTAAGAATGTATACACACGGTTATAGTACATATATTAAAGGAAGAGAAAGAGTGATTGAGAAATGCAAATATATATATATATATATATATATATATATATATATATATATATATATATATATATATATATATATATACATATATATATATTTATATATATATATATATATATATATATATATATATATATATATAGATATATATATATATATATATATATATATATATATATATATATATACATATATATATATTTTTATATATATATATATATATATATATATATATATATATATATATATATATATATATATATATATATATATATATATATATATATAATGTATGTTGGTTGATGATTTAATTTTTCAATAGCGTTTTTTAAATTACTGCTGTAAATAAACATACAATCTATTGTCTTGTCAAATCGTGAGTAAAGTTCTACTATACAATTACTTCATGTGACTTGGTAAAGTCTGTACAACATTTCCTGTCGTAGCGCCAAACACAAACCGACTTCACAAACTACTACAAGGTACACAACTCATGGTTTTGGAAATAACAAACAAATCGACAGCCTTATCATTAAGGCTGGTCTTTAGCTTTCGATTTAATACCCGACATTTTTTTGTTATCGGAAACCTTGAAACAAATCACATCTCTTCCACAGACCTCCAGCCTCACCAAAAATTGAACGTAGGCTGCCCATGCAGAGGAGAGCTTCGGCTGATTTAATTCCCGAGTGAGTTTTTTTTGTACAGACAAGTTGTCTTCGTTAGATTTACAAGACGATCTTATATTAAGTTGATGATTTTTATTTTAATGCTTATAATTCATTATATGTATATTTATTTTGTAATGTATGGCATTTGTTAACGTAGAATTTAAAACATTGTGTGTAAAGTATAGAAAAATGTTAACGTTAGTGAGTTGAACACAATGTGGTGAAAATCTATTCTCTTGTTGAGTACCTTAAAAGTTACATTATGCTGCAAACATAACTCTAATTTTACTATAAGCCTGACCGTGTCATTAAATAATACCAATCTAATCCTAGAGTAATTATTAAATTGCGATACCGGAAATAAAATAAATTATGTATTGGAAATGTTTTACACCATGTTGAGTCTGTATTATAACTGTGTTGATAAGTAAAGCACTGCTCACTGAAAGTCTCTGGTTCGATTACTAATCTTGAATCTAAAACTTCCTTGAGACTTCACAGTTCTGATCTTCGTAAAGTCAGAGTCCGGGAAAGTAAAGAACGCCTGTAATATGTCGAAGTCTAAAAACATTATTTGATCTGTACGGTTTATTTATTAATTTGTTTTTACATTCAAAACTCCAGCCATACGCATAACCAGGTATTTTTTTGTAAGAATAACACGGCTACTGTAATTAATTAATTAATTAACTGCGTATTATCTATTTGACCAGCGCCCTTGAGCCGGAACCTCCAGGACCTGGATTTATCTTTGGTTTCTGGAAGGAGCGTGAGTACATTAAAAAGTGGTCTTTGAAATTTAGTTTAGATACGAATGAAACATGCACGTCGTATTACCACTATTGCAAATTCCCTTAATGTTGTTTAAAATAGTCGCAGAAGATAGAGCAACACACGTATAAGAGGCAGTGGGTGCAGAACCTTGAGGGGGGGGGGGGGGGGGTCAAAAGTTTAATTATAATGGACAACACAGGTGTGTTGTTTTTCAGGAGCTGTGGAATGACAAATTGTATTCTAGAAATAATACCAAAATGATAGAATGTGTTAAATGTTGTTATGAATTAAGGTTAATTAGATGTTATAGGAGGGGTATGGTATTGACCTTATTTCTTGATTGTCTGGTTTGTTCGTGGAATGGTGTGTTACGATGTATCCATGGAGTCTGAACTAGTGTGACGTCATTGACGGTGGAGCGTTAAGCTTCTTCCCCTACCTAAATACCCCACACTTACCACTTTTTGGGGTCTTTCTTTCCCTACCTAAACATAACACACCACTTTTTGAGGTCTTTCTTTCCCTACATAAACATCCCACACTTACCACTTTTTGGGGTCATCTTGATTTTTAAAAAAAAATATCTATAAAGGGGTGGGGGAGTTTACAGTATAAGATAAGAAACAGTCTTGTATTTGGTAGACGAATAAGCAAGTGCTAACTCAGAGAATCATGTTTATTTTTATGTGAAATAGCACTATTCAATGCCAGTTGTCACACATCATATCAGAACTCACCTTAAAATAAACCTCTGATCGAATGAATTACTTTATAATATACTAGCTAGCATTATTTTTTTATCAATAGCCAATTACTTGAGTTTCTTCTTCTCATAGTTTACCTACAATTTGATTCAGTGTTTGCAAATAACATCGAGATTGTTTGTCTACGTGTAGGTTACCCTAATGATGACTTCAAGAACCAGCCTAACCGTAAGACTGCCCCCACCCCCGGGGATATGGAGGACCACTACCCTCATACAGTGGACAAGGCGGAACCCCAGGAGACCCCAGCCCAGAGCACAAAGTAGAGCCGACACTGAAGCGTATTGGTTAAATACATGTCTGGGTTTTTTTGTTTTCCTAAATTAGTTTTAGTTGCTACACAGTTATTAATATAAAGATAAGCCTACATGCTGAAATTTGCGTTTGACTGTGGATTACGTTTTGGATTTGGGTTAGCATTGAAAATGTTATTACGATTATTAAATCTAGGAAATAGTTTTGTTTAGGGTTACTACTTTGATTTTCAATTAAGGCTAAGGTTAAAGGTTGGGACTGGTTAAGCGTTGGTCTACATTTGGGATAGTATTTAACTGAATGATGGATAAATCAAAGAATATTGAAGTATATTTGGGTACGGTTAATATGCATAAAACTTTAGAATCGACGAAGACCATCAAGATAGCGAATGGTCAGATACAAATAAAATTTTAATATAATTTACTGCTTTGCACTGTTTTGTTATTTTCAATGTTACTTATTTATCCCATATATATAGCCTATTCAAACATATATAGTTGCATTACACAATTTTAAATAAACATGTCGACTGTACAGAACGGTGTGGTCGAATAGTAGAGCGTTCGACTACTAACACGAATGTCTGGACTTCGGATACCGGGATCCAGTCACTATACGTCGTCCCTGAGTCCACCCGTCTCTGAAGGGTACATGACTTACGTAGGCCAAGTAAAGGCGACTGGTCATGTTGCTGATCAGGCTATCCCTTCATATGCCGAGGTGGTTGAACCACACAAACTCTACTTCACCTGCTAAATGTGTCTCGGGCACGATTGGTTAAACATAAGTTAAGAAGAGCTTGACCTTGTGAAACACACAGAACACATCAACACACCGGAAGTAACTTCTTAAGGACGATGCCGTTGAAAACAATAAGGAGCAGGAAAGCATCGCCATCAAGTATAAAATGAAAAAATAAATATAATTATTTTCAAAAAAAAAAAATTAAATTTCAGATTTCCTGATTTCGAATTTTATTAAGCATTTCTAACCCGTAAATTATTACGTGTTTCCGGCTAATAAAATAAACGTTTTTTTTTTAATCGAAGCCCGAGTGATTTTATTGTTCGTGTGTAATGTGCTGTGCGCATTAGATGGCTGCATAGCTGCATTACTACAACGATTTGAGACTAAGAGAGTACTTTCTAGTAGAGTCATTAAGCAGCTACACTGCGATTCAATGATGGCACCAAATAATAGACCAAGAGTACTTTCTAGTAGAGTCATTAAGTAGCTACACTGCGATTCAATGATGGCACCAAATAATAGACCAAGAGTACTTTCTAGTAGAGTCATTAAGTAGCTACACTGCGATTCAATGATGGCACCAAATAATAGACCAAGAGTACTTTCTAGTAGAGTCATTAAGTAGCTACACTGCGATTCAATGATGGCACCAAATAATAGACCAAGAGTACTTTCTAGTAGAGTCATTAAGCAGCTACACCGCTATACAATGATGGCAGAAAATCATAGACACTTTTATTTTCTTTCAACTCCCGGATATGACTGACATGCGCAGAGTTATCTAGCAGAGCAGACGGTACAAAGGTATAGAACGGAGCATGTCACATACACATGTTGAAAAAGCTGAGAAACTGTTTTTTTCTTCTTCTACTTGGTGTTGTGATTTATGTAGTTACCTGGTAATAATGGAAGGGAAGGGTAGGTCAAGGTTTGAGTCTTAAAGTTTGAGGTCCTAGCCTGGTGCCGAACCCGCAACCTCTGTGTTAGCAATCACTGCACCACGCATTGCTCTGACCATAACTTTATTTCGCTATTCTTGAAGATTTATGAACTGCTAGACTAAACAATGAAGCGAAAACCATTGAGTCTTTATAATACTAAACTGTCACTCTCTCTATATAATAGAAGTTCAACTTAAAAAACCACTTGAATTTCCTTTTGATGTTCCATTTGAAGTTTCATTTGAAATAGCATTTGAAGCATTGTTATAGTTGAGTACTGAATTCGATATTAAAACAAAAAAGAATAAACATTTAATTTACCAGTGTCCGCCCCCCCCCAACTAAGTACGCCACTCCGAAAGTTACACATTCCTCCCACCCCTGCCCCCCCCCCCCTTCGGTGAAAAAGGTCTGCTACAATAATCTTAGAATGTGTATTAGTCGAACTATTTCTGGGCTAGATTGCTACTATATGGTGCCATGTAGCAGCTTCTACTTGACTACACTGCTACTTTTAAGTAGGCCCTACTCCCTGGCAACTATTATATGACAACGGTGCCACAACAAGGCACCATCTGGTAGAACGTCGTCTTAAACGACGTGCTCATCGTCAGAAACACGAAGAGATTAACCGACCCGTTCATGAAGTCAAAGAAAAGGATGACGTAGCTCACGACGTGAACGAGGTTGTGGTACGTCCTCAAAAAGTAGTACTCTTCTATCATGTACTTGGCCATGTAGTGAATGACGCGGGGGCTTAGATTGATGACGTAGAGCGCAATAATGATAAGCAACATCTTCATGACTTTCCGATCTCGCGATGTGATTGGTTTATTCGTTGGATTTGATTTATTTGAAAGTTGGTTGTCCGCTTCCGGTTTTTTCGTCCCGTTTCTGAATTCTCTAGATTGGCGGAGTTTCACGGACATGACGAAGGCGGATATTACGATGACCACAAGGCTGACCATTGGCCAGAGAGCGCCGGACAAGTTGTAGAACCCGAAGAGCAGAGCCGTGTTTTGCTTAGAGAACTGGCTGTATTGGTAGACGGCGATGGAGGCGTTCAGCGTCGGGTCCCATACCCAGAAGACATCGTAGATGCCGAAAATAACCGCAAACCACCCGAAGACGACAAGCGAGACGAGAATGCAGACGCAGATACAGACTCTTCTGGTGAGGAGGTGTTTGATGGTTAAAGGGAAGACGACGCATAGGCAGCGTTCTATCGCCACGTACCCGGCTAAGACGCTGGTGACGTAGGTGGAGAAGGAGACCAGGTAGTTGAACACGACCAGACAGATGTTTGTCCACGTGACCGCGCTCGATTCAGACCAGAGGCTGATGGGTCCAGCCATGCGCTGCATGACCCCGCCCAAACTTTTAATTAAATCCCAGATGGAGATGGTTGTCATGGAGATGCCCACGCTGTCCTTGAACCCTTGTCTGGCGTAGACCATGATGACCAGGACGTTGGTGAAGACGCCGAGAAGTGACAGGATGAAGTTCAAGGTCAGGTCGATGATGATCTCCAGCAGACGGCGGTTGGCGTTGGTGATGAGGATCTCTTGGGGGACGAACTCGGAAGTGACGTCAGAGCTGGCCGGTGCTAGGTGGTCTGTGCGATTCATGACGTCAAACATCGTCAAGCTGAACCTCTAAAAATTCATCATCTCCACCTTTGATGGCGTCATTGAAAAATACTATTAAAAATGATCTAGTCGATCATACATTGGCAGACTTCACAAAATCACTGATACAAATTTTTCACAATCTTTATCAAAGAACATGAGAAGAAACATAAATAGTATGTAATATTTCACCAGAAAAAGCTTCCTATTCTAAGCCCAAAACTTAATACAAATACAAATCTACTTTATAGTTGGTGTAGACTACTTGCACTGGTGACTATTTATCTTTCATTTATCTTACCATTAATTATAGTCAATTATCATAGCATATGTACAGAAAAATAGTATAACTTTATAATGAATAGTGAAAAAGACTGCACATACTAAAATATAAACTGTAAAATAAAAACAAATATAATAAACCATTACGAAAATAATTTTTTCGTAAATCTAATTTTTTTAGTGCTATCGTCGATATTACATTTTTATATGAAGCCACGAAGGTTTTATTTTAATAGCCCCGCAACCAATTATAGAAAGAAAGCCTTCAGTAAGTGCCCTCGTTGTTAAAAGAAAAAAAAAGATATCTAGATCTAAGTGTAGAAAGAAAAAATATTGATTTCTTAAATCAACACTAATTTAGATCAATCAATAAGTTTTTGTTTGTCTATCTGTGCATGAACCTAGACGCAACAAATTGGCCTAATTAGAAAAAAACAATTTGAGATTATTACGTCCTTAAAATCCTTTTCTTCGGTATAGTTAAATTCGTCATTGGGGTTTACATTACGAATAATGGTCGGACATTAAAGCTAATTGGTAATTAATTATTTTTAAGAGTTGGAGAAAGCTTGACGATTACGCTGAAACCGACAAATGACAAACATAATTAGTACTAGAGAAGATTTTCTCGAGAAATTACGAAGCAACTTAATTATATTAATTTGTCATTCGGATTTCTTTGTTTTATAATTAGCTCTTTTCTATACACTTACCACAGAAAAATGTGTGATTCTTTAATCGAATCAATCAATGTTTATTTTGATGACAAATATTATTCGGTGTAAAACGATCACTGAGTGCTCATAAACTTTCAAAATTTTGCAAACAATCGGAGTTTTTTTTTATGTTCTTACTATCTAAACAATAAGTAGTTTCGTTTTGTTCCCTTTATAATAGAAGACCTAGAATCAGTACAATTGCATTATTTCTAAAAATTGTTTTCATCGTTAGTAACTATCGGCGTAGTTTTTTTGTGGTTAAATCTAAATAAAAATGTATACCCTGTGTGAGATATAAGATGTATGACTTTATTTGGTCATTTTGTCAGGGGAATGACAGCTGTTTCGTGAACCTAGCAGTAGTAGAGTGGGGTGGGGGACGGGGAGTGTTTTGACTACCACTGGACTTAATTTAATTTGTGAGGGGTCAAGTGGTGGTGAGATGGGGGTAGTTGTAAATACCACGGAACTCGATCAAATTGCTTTAAAGGGTCCAGTGTGGTGGAAGGGTTAAATGGTAACTAGCACGTGACTTGATTTAATTGTTTTGAATGGTTAAGTGGTGTGGGGTGGAAGGGGATAGTGTTAGATTACCATTGGACTTAATTCAATTGATTGTTTTGAATGGTTAAGTAGGGTGGGGTGGAAAGGGGGTCGATGTGATTGCCACTGTGATTTAATTGTTTTCTGGGGTCTGGGAGGGGGGGGGGGAAGCTGTGACTATCACTGGAATTAAATTGTGGAAGGGGATTTAGTAACTTGTTTTTGTTTTGGGTCTAGGGGGTGGGGGGTGTAGTTATGACTACCACTGTGATTTAGTGACTTGTTTTGTGGGGTCTGAGGTGGGGGGGGGGGGGTAAGGTGTATTTGTGACTACCACTGGACTTAATTCAATTATTTTGACGACAAAATTCTTAAAAACACAACTGATAGTGAACGTTATAATTAGCTAAGAAAAAAGTGGATGACAATCTAATTAATATTTACATAAAAAATTAGGTGGTAAATTTTAATTAACCAGCAACGCAATTTTATAACATTTTAATTAAATAATAGCTATTAAATACTCGTGGAAAATTTCATAGGATAATAAGATAAACATTTAATTATACTAAAGAAATATTTGACAGTATAATTAACTTGGGTTTTTCTAGATCTTAATTTCTAACATAAGACATTAAATTCAACCGATTTGATAGAAGACTGATCTCCCCTTAGTAAAGTCTTACAGGTAAGTCTTATAACGACCGATTCCACTTGTTTACCTGGTTGATACCTCTGGTCCATGATGATCTCTCTTTCTGCCATTACCCACTGTATCAAACTCAAGCAGCCTTCAATGCATGTCCTACTCTCTAAGCTATGTTTAATCCTGTTCTTTTTCTTGTCTTAAAATCATTAGTAGTTGGTGTCTAAATTTGTTAACATATTGCTGGAATGGAAGTTGAGGGAAAAAAGTCTAAAATATATATTTTGGGTACGGCGTGGTCAAGCGGTAGAGCGCTAGATTGATTACCCGAAAGTCTCGAGTTCGAATCTGTGTTAAAGCCGGTAGTACGTCTCTGGGTCCACCCAGCTCTGATAGTTATCGAACTCATGTTAGGGAAAGTAAAGGCGTAAATTGCTGACCACACTATCCCTACATATGCCGAGGTCACATAAGCATGTTCACTCTACTTCCATTTCTCCAAGGTTCCGTTAGTTTAAAAAGAACTTTCTTTTTATCTTTAAGTCCACTTTTATGGGAAAGAAATAATATTATAATAGACAAAACAGCATCTCAACCGTCAGAAGCATGTTCATTGGACTCCATTTTACTGCATGCATTTGTCTAGAACCTTTAAGAAATTCGCCAAGTTCCTGGATGCCTTTCAGTGCCTGAATTAGACCCCTCACCCCTCGCCTATATAACCGACAATAATTTCGTCAATAGTCCGTTGATGAGTCCACCCATCTCTGTTGCGTACCTTACTGGGGTCAGGGAAAGTAAAGGCGGCTGGAAATAGTGCCAACTACACTATCTCTTCATATGCCGAGGTTACAGAAACAGATGAACTCTACTTCAGTTGCCATATAGATCGTCAGGTTTGGAAGGAGAACTTTACTATTCTTTTCACTTCTACTTTCATAAGGCTTTATGATTTTACTTTGTGTTTATTTTAGTATTTTAAGACAAAATATGTAACGGAATTTTTTTAAGTCACTACACTATGGAGATATATAACAATGTCACCTGGGTCAGATGAAGTTAAGTGTGCACTGAACACAGACGTTCTTTTCGTCTGAGTGTGTGTTCGTGTTTAGGTGTGTATTTGCATATATATCTTTGAGTAAGTGTATATGTAGATAGGTTGTGTGCTTGCTTGTTTATTGATGTGACTGACCGAACGCTTGTCTCAATTTTCCGTGCGATTTCACCAGTAAATGCTCTCTGACGTATTGAGTTCAAAGGTCACACCAACTGACCAATGGTCATCGAGCAGACGACGAGCTGTAAAGCTGCAAGGTACTAACGAATCAGCATAGGTCCCTCAGAGTAGGACCTGTGACGTCATGACTTCTAAAAATAACCTTAGTGTAAACAAAGTTGGGGTGACCGTTGACCTTGTTCCAAAAATGGTTGGACTAAAGAGGAAATATGTAGTTTATGTAGTATGTAGAGCTTCAAGAAGGTAGTTTTATTTGTCTGCGTTGAAGGTGGGGGAGGGGGGGGGGGGAGGTTGGTAGTTTGAACTAATGCAAAGAAGTAATAACTCAAAAAGATACTATGCCCTGTTTTAAGGGAGTGTCGCTTCGGGACAATAAAATGCATTTTACCCAAGTTATATTTAACTTAGTGTCTCTAAATGGTGTGTATTGTATTTAATGTGCGTTTGATTCATTATCGTAGGGTGTTAATATGTTCGATGGTGGTGTACATATGGTGTCGGCTTTTGAGATGTACACCTATAGTGGTGTTTTTATTACACAATTGGTGTGATTATAGAGTGTTGCCTTTTAATTTATTCAAATGAATTTGTTACTATTGTTTAATTTTTGTTTTTCAGATTTGCCGCAATGGTAGTTTTGTGAGGATGTTTGATTTATTTCCTTCTTTTGGCGGTTTATCCTCGATTTAATTTACACCCGGGGACGACGGGCCCAAGCAGTAGGTCGCTTGACTGCTAACCCTAAGGTCTTGAGTTCGGTTCCCGGACTCGAGTCTTTAGGACCTGCTTGAGTCCACCCAGCTCTGATGGGTACCTGACGCAAGTCAGCGAAACCAAGGCGGTTGGACATATTGCTGACCATAATATCCTTCTGTACATCGAGGTTTTTGAAACAGGTGAACTCTGATTCATCTGCCTAATGTGTCTTGGGCACGAACTAAAAAAGGTGAATAAAAACAAAATTACAAGCTCGACTTTCACAAGCCAACATCCAGATCCCTTCTCCCTTGACCACGAGTGAACCCGAACCCCTTGTTTCCGAATTATATTTCTAATAAAGCTTAACTTTATACACTTATGGTACGGAGTGGTCTAGTGGTAGAGAGCTGGACTGCTAGCCCGTAAGTCTCGAGTTCGAATCCGGGATCAAATCAGTAGACCATCCCTGATTCCACCCAACTCTGATGGGCACCTAACTCACGTTAGGGAAAGTAAAGGCGGCTGGGCATAGTGCTGACCACACTATCTCTTCATATGCCGAGGTCACAGAAACAAGTGAACTCTACTTCACTTGCCCCATAGACCGTCAGGTTTGAAAGGGAAACTTTACTTTTTTTAACTTTATACACTTAATTTAAAAATTTGATTAGTACAAAACGTTACGTTGTATTTCAGACCACACACTTGTATCTGAGTCAAGTCAGTTGAACGCGCCTGAGTCCACCCAGCTCTGATGGGTACCGTGAATCACGTCAAGAAATGTAAAGGCGGCTGGGCATAGTGTTGACCACACTATACCTTTAAATTCCGGGGTCAATGAAATAGGTGAACTCTACTTCACTTGCCGCATGGACCGTGAGGTTTGAAAGGGAACATTACTTTTTACTTTCTTGTCTCTCAGCGTATTTTGTCTACACAAGTCGACCTCCCCCTCACCCACCAAGGCGATTGACGTCATCGAATGACGACCACCTCTTGGTAACAAGATCTGTTTACATTCTGAAACAACCAGACTGTTAGCATTACGCATAGATCAGAAGAAAATATAAATAGAAAATCCACCAAGTGTCCTACTTAAAGTGTTTTTAGAAACAGAATTACGACACATTTTTATCAAAGACAACTTCGTCATTTCCACCTCGTTCAACTTTAATTCGCACGGTTTAAATATCACATCACTTGGCTACCATAAGAGCTATTTGTATTGCAAAGTGTGTATTTCGAAATTCAAACCACCACTTCTATTAAAATTGGCTTAGCTTTATTCTAAAATTCAGCCATTCAGCTAAACACTGCAGTGCCTAGTTGTGTATACACACATCGTGTGCTGAGTACCATTCAAACCGCTGAATGCCAGAGTTTTAGTTTTCAAGGCCTTTTTGTTAACTTGCACCATTTGACTGGGCGCTTTACGTCAAGTTCAGTCAACCGTGAACAAAGTTTCAAACGGCCGGTATTTGCTGAGGGTGAAATAAAATCGATAATGACAAGCTGATCGTCTCATCGATATTCGATTAGTGTCACGAAATAGTCTTAGTGGCTGAAAGCGGTATTTTTTTTTAGTGGTCCATTCAGGTATAGAAGTACGGGACTTTAAACGGTGAACGAGGAAAAGAAGAAGAACATATTTTAAAACGGTAAACAAATAGAATGTGCAGTAAACAAATTTTAATGGTAAACAAGGAAAATGTGTAGTACACATATGTAAACAGTAAACAAGGAAAACCTGCAGTATACACAATTAAATGGTAAACAATTTAATAGTTGCGGTACACAAATTTAAATGTTAAACAATAACATAATAGTGTGTAGTATATAATTCAATTTTAAACGGTCAATTAGGAAGATGTGTAGTACACAATTTTAATATAAAAACATGTAAAATGTGAAGGACACAATTTTCAACGGTTAACAAGAAAATGTGTTGTACACAATTTTAAAATCAAAGGGAGGCATAATAAATCAATGTGTATGCATAAGGAAAGGGGTGAGGAGGGAAAAGTGAATGTGTTAGAATAGACATTAAAATTTATACTTTCGAACCGCCATTTGGTAATACTTACATGAGTAAGTGGTAAAGCAGACTATGAATTGTGTGGGCAGTACAATGGCAACGCTGTTTTAGTTTTCTAGACCGTAGTCTCGGTACCATGGGGGAGGGGGTGTTAGAACACTTAGGAACAATTGAGCAAGTGGTTTGTTTACCCGTATGACACATTTTACGCTGCACAACTTTTTTGTCATTTCTATGTTAGGCATGTACTTAAAGGAAATAGTAAAATGTATTGGGATATGCAACGGATTAAAGAATTATAAAGTAAGGTTTCGGGGGTCCGATTAATTGGAGTTAGTAGGGGTAACACGGATATTGAAAGCGTTTGCGGGTCATAAGTAATAGGTAAACATTTAAGGGTGACAATAAATAGGGATATCGAGGGATTAACTAAAATACACACGTCTTGCTAATGTCAATGCTAACCCGACCCATAACCCTAACCCCAGCACTTGTCCTACCATACGCCTTTTTCTAATTTATAACCATAAAACTAGTCGAAATTATAATACTACTAACAACCTAACATACCTACTTTTTATAAGAGTTAATTTTCGGACATCGATTTCATTAATTATCCGGAAATTGCATTGAGTTATAATAGCTGTATCAATAAATTGGGTTTATACAACATGTGTGAAGACTCTCGATAATGTAACATATTATGAGAGAACATACGGGAATTGGGGGGGGGGGGGGGGGTCACAAACCATATGGGTTCGTGCAGGGGTCACACAATATATAGGATCGTGTTGGGATCATACACTATATGGGAACGTATAAAGGTCACACAAACTAAAGGACCTTGCAGGGTTCGATAAAATGTGGGAACGTGTTGAACAGAGTTTCTTCCAGGCGAAGCCCCCCCCCCCCCCAAGAAAGACTACCACCCCCCCCCCACCCCACATCCCGAATGAGAGATTTTATATAGTAAACATACACTTTTACTAGTGTCCGTCTCCCCGAAAAATGTTGACCGCCCCCCCCCCCCCCCCCAAAAAATAAATATCAAGTGCCCCCCCTCCCTCGGAGAAAAAAGTCTTGAAGAAACACTGGTGTTAAAGTAACACACTATGGGAACGTGTTGGGTTTACACACACCATATGGGGACGTGCTGGGGACACGCAATATAGGAACGTGCTGGGGTCATACACCATATGGGAAACGTGCTGGGGTCATACACCATATGGGAACGTGTTGTGGTACACACACTATATGCTCATGAAGATGTGGGAACGTAGAGGAGTCACAAAACAAACAGTACCATACAGACTTACAACGCTGATGAGAAATTTCTGATGTTCCAAAACATATAAAAAACAGCTGCCTAAGAAGAGAGTTTTACCTTTTTCACCGAAGATGTGGCTGTAGTTAAAGCGGTGTGCATTGTATTCTTTTCATTCATATGGTACGAGCATTGTTACTGTCCGGAACCAAGATTCGAACTCTAGACTTACGTGTTAACAGTCTAGCTCTTTACCGCTAGACCACCCAGTCCGCGGTGTATAAATGTATTAATATATTTTTTTAGATGAATAAATAGAAAGCTGAATAATATGTAGGTGAACTGATGGTTGAAAGGCTAAAGTTCAAGGTTGTGAAGATTGGTAATTAGGTAATTAATTATTAATACATAGGGCACAGTGTGTACGGATGCATGGTATCATGTATAAATTAATTAACATATGGGTTATGTGATAGGAGGAAATATGTGGTTGGTGTACAGAATAAGTGTATGGATATTTGGAGTGGTAGACACAGAGGCGTAGCGAGGGGGGAGGGGCGGGGGGGGGGGTGCGGACCGCACCGGGTGACACCATTTAGGGGGGTGACACCAAGGCAAAAAATAGTAAAATATATAGAGAAAAATTTGAGGGGGGGGGGGGTAGACATATTTATTGGCTTATGGTTGGATTGGTGGATGAGTAGAATAATATTAGGAGTGAATATATGAATGTTTAAATCAGTTATGAGTAATATCTGCTTATGTAATCGTGTAATGTGTTACACGTCTGATGTAACAGGTGAAGTGTTACACGTATGATGTAATAAATGATGTGTTACACGTATGACGTAAGATATGATGTGCTACATGTATGAGGTAATAGGTGATGTTTTACATGTATGATGTAGTAAGTGATATGTTACACGTGTGTATGTAATCGTGTGATATGTTACTTTTGAGTATAATAGAATAGGTGATATGTTGCATGCATAAAGAGAATAGATCATGAGCTACACATGTGTATGAGATAGGTAATGTGATACATGTGTGTATGCAGCTGTATGAGATAATACGTTAAAATATGTGACTCTGTAAAATAACATGAATTATATTTGGATTGTATTGTCAGCAAGTTTATGTATAGATGATGTGTGTGTTTGTGTGTTTGTATGTGTGTGTGTGTGTGTGTGTGTGTACACACTAATTAGAACAACCGGTTGATAATACAATCATGGCGAGTGTGTAGAGGACCGGTGTAGTATGTCCACTTTTTTGTGAAATCGATGTACATTTCTACTGATATTGTCAATATTACAAACTACAAGAACACTCATGTACAATCTCAGAAAAGTAGAATACAAATATTTTATGAATGTTTTAATTTTTTGCACTATTTCAACATTGGAATGAGATTTATAAAGTCATTTATCTATATATTATGTTTTTTTGGACGTACTGCATTTGTCATCTCGATGGGTGGGGTATAAATTTAAAGAAACGTCAAAAGTTGAGTCTCAACCGAAAATGATTGTGTTGATTTCAGAAAAATAATTCTGTACATCTAGAAGTCCAAGCCTTGACATCGTGTTTGTATGGAAAAGATTTCATAGACAGATTTATTTGAGAAAAATTCTTTAAGTAAACAGAAGATAGTTCAAGCATAGAAGGAGAAGACACCTAATCATCTAGCACAGGGGTCGGCAACCCGCGGCTCGCGAGCCGCATGCGGCTCTTTGGATGTCGAGTTGCGGCTCTTCAGCTCCATGCACAAATATTAATAATTATTTTATTTTATTTTAAAACTCATAAAAATATTAGTCTGCAACACTCGATACTAAACGATATAATAATAAATATAAAAAATAAATATTCGCTATTCTATTAGAATATTTAGTTACTTTATTTTTCAATGTTCTTCCTTGTTTTCTAAAACTGAGTTATTTACTTGTAAACAATGCCTGTGCTCTCCATGGAGCGTGCTGTATGAAAGCCTTGAGTGTAAGTTACTCACACACCAATTACAAAATCGCAGGGGCGCCACGTACAGCCCCTAACACGGTTTAATCATCGTGTGTCGTGTGCCGCATTAACAATATTGAATGGTGCTCCTTAAAACTAACGTAGGCTCGTAGTGCTCGAGGGATAGCGCCAAATTGCACCCTGCAAAGACGTTGGAGGACGCGCCTGATTCGATTTAGTGAGCGACTATAGCAACCCATTGTATCGAAAATCAACGTAGGCGCCATGGTGCTCACGGGTAGGTCCGGGGCGCCAAATGCGCCGGAGGGCGCGCCTGATTAAGTCAACGATTACTGTTGTCCATCGTGTCTTTAGTATATAGCCTTTTTTTAAAAAAAGGAACGTAAGCGCCATAGCAGGCTGAATATAGTAGTACCCCTTACCCGCTATGTAGGACGCCAGATTAAAGGGTGCCAAGAGTTAAATGAAAGGTGTAGTAATGTTTAAAAGACAATCAGACACACACAAACACACACACCTATATATATATATATATATACATACATATATATATATATATATATATATATATATATATATATATATATATATATATATATATATATATATATATATATATATATATATATATATATATACCTAATACCTAATCAAAGATCATAATATTGAAGTTAAAATGTTAGTGGCTCTTTAAAGGTAGGAGATCTAGTAAATTGTAATTTTTGGCTCTTCTGTCTCAAAAGGTTGCCGACCCCTGATCTAGCAGAAGACAACCAAACAGACACTACACGGCCACGAGGTCTATAAGTTGCTAGGGCCCGCATAAACTAACAAGAATATCCGGTTCGAAAATCAATAACATAAACACGGAGAATTCAAAGATAAGGGACACCACCCTGAACTCAAACGCGTCTGATTTTATTTTAGCCATGAGAGTTATGCCCCTTTTTTATTGACAAAGAATGATCAATGGCAGATTAAATTACTAAGCCAAACTTTCGTGTGACGTATGGATCGGTTTACAAGGTTTACTAGTTGAACTTTTTTCTGTTGCTTTTTGTACGAAATTAACCTCATTTGGTTCAAATCTTTGATAAAAACCCTCGACGCTGTTCTTCGCTTTATATTTTATAACATTTTTTAAATTTATTTTGTATAGAAAGAATTCATGTGTGATTTGTCCCGCTTGAAGCACATTCATAATTTTATTACTACTACTTTGAATTGGAACGATTTCAGAAAATCGATTTTAATTCCATGGCCCATACAAGGATCATACAAACACTCGTTGAGAGGGAGGGTGTGCGAACTGTACGTATTTTTCGCTTTAAAGTGCACATACGTAAAAACGTATACATATCTATATATATATATATATATATATATATATATATATATATATATATATATATATATATATATATATATATATATATATGTGTGTGTGTGTGTGTGTGTGTGTGTGTGTGTGTGTGTGTGTTAATATATATGCATATATATATATATATATATATATTAACACACACACACACACACACACGCTACCTATTGGAGGGAAGAGCATTTATGCTTTATGCAAATCTCTGAACAAGTAGATCAATAGTCTTAATTGTTTATTGCCTCTACTTTATAGAGCCACTCGTGGCGATTGAAGAAAAGTAAGTTTCTCATTCACGTATGACGTATTTGATCTACCTCACCTGTGACTAAAGCGCCCGTAGTTTATGATATTTACCTGTAGCTCAACAGTGCTGTTCGACACGGTGGGGAGTAGAGGGTATACCAGGTAAGTTGTCGCAGCGCAGGTGAAAAGGATTGTATATCACTGTTTACCTATGTATATGTAAGTCCCGTGTTGATCACAGAGATTTGAAGTTTTAAAATATGATCATAATATCTGGCGTTTAAAAACAAGTAGCAAGTGATATGTTTCCAACTTTAAAGGACTTGTAAACACCTGCATTAAACAGACGTAAGAACTTTCTAGACCATATGTAAATCTGTTTATAGATGTATTATATTATATATATACATAGGCCTATATATATATATATATATATATATATATATATATATATATATATATATATATATATATATATATATATATATATATGCAGTTTCTATTTTACGTTTGAAAAATTCGTTAAACTTAAGTAACTCAAGAATCTTTCCGTTGTGTACTTGCAAGGATTCATGTTTTCCGTTTTTCGTATCAAAATCCCAGGCGAATTGTGAAAAACCTGTGTTGTTAATGAGCAGATAATTAGTCTCCTCTCCACCCTCGTTCCCTATATTGAACAAAATATTATCCCGTGATTTTTTAACTCGCCCCATTGTTTCTACGCTAGTGTAATGCTGTCTTGTGAAGTTGTGTTCACGTTATTGAACAGCTCCAAGATTGAGTACCATAGGCTTAAAAAGTCTATGTAATCGTACTAATTTTTGGTAATTTGTAAAAAAAATGGCAAGCGATAAAATTATAGTTACATTTTAAAAGTTGAAGCTGTTTGGGAACCATCGGTTACACTTATTTTCCTAGTTTTGTTGTTAATAGAAGCCGTTGGAAAGCCGTTTTGAATTATTGTATCTGTTCAAATATTTTTTAAAAAGCTCTTTTAACCCCTCCTTAAAGTTAACCGGTCGTATTTTAATGATAAAATACATACTAGCATAAAATACATACCACATACATATTATATTAAATAAAATAGCATCTCCTATCACGAAAACACCCTTGCTCTACTGATCCAAATTAAAAATAAAAGTGTTAGCTAAATTACCTTATTTAGTTATTATTAGTTTGAATATTTCTAGCCTTAGTAAAACTGGAAGTGATTTTGTACCTATTTAACAGATGTTATAAAATATTCAATTTTGGAAGTGACAAAAGAAGCAAAATGTCTAAGAATTTTTTATTTATTTATCCCAAGCAGTAAACATATTTTATGAAATTCTTTTAAATAGGTAAGAAATTATACCATCCCAAAATGAAGAGTGAGGACGCTATCTGTTACTAAACCAAACACCAAGTATTCTCTTGTTGACACTGACTGGCCAGATCAAGATGTTTGGCCTGAGCAAGAAGTCCAACAAGCCAACAACGTTCTACGCATTGGCCTTTTGTATCCATGTTGTGGCCTTCATTCTGATGGCCATCGGCATGTTCACGCCGTACTGGACCGAGATCACAGAGCAAGTTGGGACATCCACCACCAATAGCAAGTATGACAGAGGTAAGGCTGGTTAGTTTAGACACAGTAGACACACACACACGCACACACACACGCACACACACAACACACACACACATGTATATATATATATATATATATATATATATATATATATATATATATATATAGAATAGCCAAGAACGCAATGACTCTAATATTACGGCTGGGTCGGATGGTAAATATAGCAATGGCTAACTTGAAAGTCTAGAGTTCTAGTGTACTTCCAGTTCTAGCTCTTGCGAGTAGTCTAACTGACTAACGTTAGGCAAAGTTAAGGCGGCTGGGTATTACTAGAATCCCAATATACCATCATATACTTTGATCTTAAAAATAGTTAAACTCTATTTCATCTGATCCGTGCACAGCAAGCTTCGTAAGGCTACCTTACTTTATATAGAACTTTTTATTGTACCGATCTATACCTCAGCACGGTTGACTGGAAGTCGTGGCTTTGTTGTACATCACATAACTTAAATATCAAATGTGTTCACAGGTCTAATCCTGAGCTGCTCACCTAGTAAAAGTTGTGAGGCCAACATCAACTTTACTAGTGCATCAAGTAAGTCTCGCTATGTGCATCATCATATACATCATTATGATGTATCTACTTCATTATCTACCTTTCTTATTAAATAATTATTTTTTTCACAAATTATAATTAGCCATACTTTTTTACTTTGTCTTAATTAAAGTATTATTATTTCTCACTGTATTTTATCTCCCTATATCTATTTTTCTTTCTCTCTTTCTCTTTAATTATCTCTATTTCCTTATCTCTGCTTGTCTACGTATTCCTCTATCAACACTTTTTCTCTCTTTCTTCCTTTGTCTCTAATAAAAATAAAATTCACCGCATAACAAAATGTAATTCCTTGACATTGAACCCGCCTTTGTAATGAGGATTTAATGTAAAAAAGTGAACTAAAACCTGATTCAATTAAGTTTTAAAGCCCAGATCATTTTGCATATAAGAAGTGTTTTCATTCATTTAAATGCAACAGTTCCCTAAAGAATAATTTTTTAACTTATAAACGCAACTCATTTAAGGACTATGTATTCCTGGAAATAAAATATTTTGCTTCCGATACAATGGGTAAAAAGGGCATGGTGGGGGGGGGGGGGGGGGGGGGGGTTACACTTGTGTTAATAAATAGGTATTTAACAATAATATCGACTTGTAGTTTTTTCATATTTCACTGAATGTATTCACCTGTTGTGTTTATGTTTTCAGAAGTTTTCTTTACGTCGTTTGTGCTGGGTATCATCTCCATCGTCATCGGTTTCTTCACACTACAGCTCTTCTGTGCGGGGCTCTTCATTAGGAGCTGTAGAGAGAGCAACCTAGGGGTACCAGTGGCTGTTATGTCTATTTTTGAAGGTAATGTGGGGCTGTAAAGTAAACATTTGGAAATAATGTGTGTGTGGTCTCATCCATTCAAGGTTATGTGTGGGTGTGTTGTGTGGGTCTGTCGTGCCGTAGTGTGTGGGAATGTGTGTCAATATTTATAGGTTATGTGTGGGTGTGTTGTGTGTGTGTTGTGTGTGTGTTGTGTGTGTTGTGTATGTTGTGTGTGGGTGTGTTGTCTGGATGTGTTACGCGGATGTGGTGTGTGGGTGTTTTGTGGGTGTTGTGTGGGTGTGTTGTGTTGGTGTGTTGTGTGGGTGTGTTGTGTGGGTGTGTTGTGTGGGTTGTGTGGGTGTGTTGTGTAGGTGTGTTGTGTGGGTGTGTTGTGTAGGTGTGTTGTGTAGGTGCTTTGTGGATGTGTTGTGTGGGTGAGCTGTGTGGGTGTGTTGTGTTGTGTGAGTGTTGTGTGGGTGTGTTGTGTGGGTGTGTTGTGTGGGTTGTGTGGGTGTGTTGTGTGGGTGTGTTGTGTGGGTTGTGTGGGTGTGTTGTGTAGGTGCTTTGTGGATGTGTTGTGTGGGTGAGCTGTGTGGGTGTGTTGTGTTGTGTGAGTGTTGTGTGGGTGTGTTGTGTGGGTGTGTTGTGTGGGTGTATTGTGGATGTGTTATGAGTGTGTGTTGTGTGGGTGTGTTGTGTGGGTATGTTCTGTCCATCTCTAAAGAGAATGTGTGTGGTTGTTACGTTTATCTCTAAAAGTAATATGTGGTTATGTCGTATTCATCTTTAAACTTAATATGTTGCTGTATAAAACAAAGAACCTCCGCTTGTCTCAATTTAAAGTCAAAATACAGGCAAGACAGTCATGTACAGTTTTGAGTTAAAATTATACAACGTTCAAAACTTTTGAATGGAATATTGATCTTGTGCTTCCCACATCTTGTATGCCTACCTCTCTGGTTTTTTGGAAATAATGATAAATGTTTGCCAATAAAACATGGCATTCGGAAACAGAAATGGAATATTCGTCAGCCTCATTTATTCACCCACGCAAGAATAATCTAGAAACGATGCTTCAGTGATCAGCATATTCCTCTCTAATTGATTCCAGACATTACCATGTCACTGAACACTTAATCATACAAGGGATTCTGGAATTTCCCTTACACCAGTGTCCGATAATAGACTCTTCCGAAAATAGGTGTGTTAGGTTGATAATAGTATTGTAACCTCTTGTTTAGTGCTATGGGCAGAAATTGGGTCTAGGGCTAGGGTAGGATTTGGGTTAGGGTTTTGGTTTAAGGAAATGTTAGCGAAGACACCAGCAAGACATATTTGTATTTCGTTATCTACCTGTATTCTAACACCCCCTTTTTAAAGATGATTCTATTTTCGTGGTATTATCAAACACGGTATAACACATAGCCCTGGAATCTTTATTCGTGAGCGTAATTAAAATAGTCGAAACTTAGTCTGATTTTACTATCAACGAAGGTGACATATACATGATGATTTTATGTAATAATTTTAGTATTTTGTTTCGTTTTATTATACTGTCTTTTGTTTCTGTATCAAAAAGAGTTTGATTTTTAAATTTTCCAGGAGCAATGCTCATCCTCGTTTTGGTGTTTTTTGAAATATCCATCGGCCTTGACACGAACAGTGGGAATATCCACAGAGATGACACGTTCGGGTTTTCCCGCGGGCTAATAATAGGATCCATCGTTCTCTACTGGGTTTCGTCCTTCTTCATCATAGGGGAATATTTCCGGCGATTCACCAAGTAAGAACATTCGTCTCTTTCATAGGCGGGTAGGGTTTGATGTGGGGCATTGGCTAACCGTTATCAGGATCCCCTGGGTGGATTTATACAGGGCCCTAATTTTAATTTATCCAAGGTCCTCGGCTAAATATTATTTGGGGTCAAAGAGTAAAAATTATCCGGAACCCTACGTGAGATATTAGGAACCCTTGGTTAAAATATTCGGGGGAGGGGGAGGGGCTTAGCTGAAAATTATCCGGAGCCCCAATACGTGAGACACCAGGACCCCCTGGGTTAAAATATTCGGGGGGGGGGGGGGGGAGGGAGGCTTAGCTGAAAATTATCCGGGGCCCCAGGTTGAATATTATCCGTGGTTCCTGAGAGAAGTTATATAGGGCCCTAATCTGAAATTAATCCGGTACCCTTGGCTAAAAAGTACCCGGTATCTTAGACTAAAAACTATCCGGAATCCATATCTGTGAGATATCATGGACCCCAGGATTAAAATATTCGGGGTACTTTGCTGAAAGTTTTCAGGGCCCATTGGTGAATTTATTCAGGGCCCTAATTGTTTTAATTTTTGGAGTCAATGACTTCAGTCTTAATGAAATACTCCCCCCCCCCCACCCCGTCCGTCTGTCCCGACAATTTATTTCCTTTATAAACAACACTGAATTGCACATTAGAGATGCTTGTGTATTACGTAATGTCGCCTTTACAAGTAACTTACATAACCTTGACCTTTGACACCTGTCTTCTCCTCAGCGACCGCGCGCCAGTTCAAGAGGTCAAGCCGGCCCGGGGCCCCCCACCCCGCAGCCACCGGGAGGATTACGACAGAGGTAGAGACCCCCCTTCCTACAAATAAGGCACATCATTGATAGTAGAGTGCGACGTACACAAACCATTGATTAGAACTTTATTATGTTATCATGTAGGAAAATTCGTTAGCATTGAAGCGAAATTAAACACTTGATGTTAAAGCCCTATACAGAAATTATACCCTTCCTGTTGATAAAATGATACAAAAATATCTGCCCCGTGAATATGGTAGAGTGCACTAGTTCATAATGATCTACACTTTTTCATTATAGGTAACATTATACAGGTATAACATTTGCTCAAATTTTGAATTATTTATAATAATGCAATTATAATTAATATTATATTTTTTTTATTACTCTGTATTATAATTTACTTATATTAGATGACGTGATGTCAAAATTTTAAGTAGGCTGTATCTGAAATTGAGATTACATTTGTTTTTAATTTAATCTAAGGGAAATAATCACATATTTAACAGTTATTTTTAAACTTTGTTACATTTCCTGGTTTTACAGCATTATGAAACAAAACTTCAGCATTAAGTTAGAATATTTTTAGAAGATTATATTTGTGTCTATAGATAAATAGTACAGTTGACACGAATTTTAATTACAAACTTTATTTAATTAGTTTGTGTGGTGTGATACACACATTGAACAATTATGCCTACATTAACATATTTATTAAACACGTATTATATAAGCTGAGGATGTTAAGGTTCGGTCTCTTTGGAGTTACTTCAATAACATGCAATTTAAAAAAAAAAATAAAAAAAAAATAACATGCAATTTATGTTGTCTTTAAAAACAGTCGTATTGCAGTTCACCTCGATTCCTTTACCCTTTACAATAAAATACAACACAATATTTTTATAACGCAGCTAAACCCTATTAAATTAAATTATTAAAAAACCACCAATTCAATACCTACTTTTTAGGAACAATATAATACGAATGGCCTAACTTTATTTCTCACTTTATGAATAACATAGCTTTGTCCGGATCTTGAGACATTTATTAATAACATGCAATATATATATATATATATATATATATATATATATATATATATATATATATATATATATGTAACAACATGTATTCTCTGTTGTTTTGGGTTAGCTTTCATACAGGAACACGAGCAACAGTGGCAACTTGAAATGACAACTTTATTTACACTATGTACAGATAAATCCGTGGTACATCCATATTTGAAGATCAACTGATATAGGTACAAATAATAATCACGACTCCAAGTCATGGAGACATCTTACATTCACTGCCATCGTTCCAGTCCCAAGTCCTAGCACACAACACCCGTTCACCTTTCGCTCTCTTTTATTCACCACTTTCTCTCCCCTTACGTCAATGAGCGATCTCACCCAAAAGCATGAAAAAACACATGACGATCGCTCAGACAGTCCTTCCGCTAGCCAGGTACTCTTCATTCATGCAAAACACAATATAATAATGATATATAATAATACAGTCTGTGACACGTCCCCCCTTCGAATAAAATTTTGTGTAACAAAATTTATAAATACAATATTGGTAGGGCAGGACCATGTGCCAGACAACAAAAATTTTTTATACATCTCAAAAAACATGGAAAATACATTCTTTGTAGACTAATGCACAAGCATTATGTGTAATATATTCAAATATGAGAAAGAAAAACATTTCAATTACCCAGTAATTGTAGTATAAACAAGATCAATGAGTTTAGTAAATTACCAAACTATAATATATAGTTGAAATTATCAAAGACTTGATTCAACTCATAATTTAAATAACTATATCCTATGTGGTAAAAAAACTTCCTTATCATCAAGGCATGTTATTACGACGCATGATTAATATACTTTGTTGTCTCCCCTAGTTGACCCATTTCAGACAAATCTAG
The DNA here is from genome assembly GCF_028476545.2 of Physella acuta. Taxonomy (NCBI): domain Eukaryota; kingdom Metazoa; phylum Mollusca; class Gastropoda; family Physidae; genus Physella; species Physella acuta. Next base: position 51,383 of record NW_026733167.1, read on the forward strand.
GTCACAACACAATCACATTCTTGCCTTACCCAGGTATTGACTAATACACAATACATCATTGAGACTTCCGTCTTATTGTTATGCGGAATAAATAGTCTCTAACTTTTATTTATTTACTTTATTCACTGTTAATTAATAGTATAGAATAGGTTTAACATAATACAGTTTACATTCTTTAGATATAGTACACAATTTATGTTTACTCAAACACATTATTTGATATTTATATATTACAGTTACAGACTGTATAATATTAATAAACTGTCAATTGATAATTTATCTTAGCATCCTCTATAGCATGAGTAATCGTTCTCGTGCAGTTGACGATGACCTGTATGCCATCTCTCCCTCAAATTGTATGTGTATCTTTTAGCTTTGTTACCATAATTATTTCCTAGAATTCGTGTAACTTGTGTTACTTCATTTGTTTTAATATTCTCTTCTGGTTTCTGAACAACGTCAGTTGTTATCTTGCTTTGTGTACGTTCGTTTGGTTCATCAACCAACTCAATATAAATATTATGGCATTGCTTTGGCCTCTCATAATATGTGTTGCGTCGGTAACTTCCATTAGTATACCTATTCACACTTTTGTTATTCTGATTTGAACTTGATACATTATTCCTTAAATTACTGTATTTCTCACATGACTTTCTGTGTACATAATTGTTTCTTCTCTGATTTGCCAACCTATGCCAACATTGATTTTGGTAATGACCTGTTTTTCCGCAGTAAAAACATCTAGATTTTGGCTTCTTATAAACATGGTGACTGTATTCATAGTTTGCTAAATTTCTTTTTCTTTCATTCTGTGCATTAATGACATTAATGACATTCTTATTAACATGTTGACTGTATTCATAGTTTGCTAAATTTCTTTTACTTTCATTCTGTGCATCAATGACATTGTAGTTTCTAGTTACTGTTTCATCTTTCTTAACTTCCTTGTGCTTCTTTATTGATTCTAATTCACACATAAATTTATGTGTTAATTTCTCCATTTCTTTGTTAAATTTATTCTTGAGTTCTAGTATATCTTCTTTATAGTTTGACTCCAGATTTCTAAGTAACTCCTCAATAGGTACGTGCTCTTCATTGTGGCTTATTAAGTTCACTGATTCATTAATCATCATTAGTTTATCATGATTCCTGCCATTCTCCGACGGACTTATTAAATCATCACTGCCATTGACTGATGGGCTTATTAAATCATTTTGACTACCATTCTCTGATGGACTTGTTTCTTGTTGACTGCCATTCTCTGATGGACTTACGATATAACTTTCAATAATATTCTCGTGTACCTGCGTATCATTTAATAAAGAGTCAATCTTAAGACATTCTAATGTAACTGTCATCTTTAAATCATTATTAAGTTCAACCTCTGTTTTATCCTTGGGTTTCAATTCTTCCTGGACTATGTTACTCTGTTCTTCATTCCAAAGGTTGCCAATATTTACTTCTTCAAGTTCTGCTTTAAATTCTGTCTGTTCACTTTCTAATTTTGGTTCATTTGTGTCTGTTATAGCTTTCATTTCTAATAGTTCTTGTTCATATGCTAGTTCATGTAGGCCAACATGTTTTTCCAAAGTTTCAGCCCTTTTATCTGCTCTCTGTTTTCTGTTTCTTTTTTTCCGCTTTCCTTTTAGTTGTACAGTCTCTTCTACTTTATCTACTTCTGAAATGTCTTCTTCTTTATGCATGTCTGTAATAGCTCTTGATCTATTACACACTATTTCTATCATATCATCTAGTTCTCTCAATACATTTCCATGAGCTCGTCGGGGTTGTTCTGGTACTTCATCCCATGCTTCTTTTGCTTCTTCTATGTCTTTTTCAAGTCGATTGGTTGCCCAGGCTATCTGCTTATTCATCTTCTTAATGCCTTGCGCCCTCGCTAGTGCTAGATATTCTTCAAAACATGACATTTTGATATATTTTCTATGACATAAAATATAAATTCATTAGTTGACAATAGATAAATGTTAATTAATTTACAATACCCTTTCTTGTATTCTGGCTTTGTTCAGTTGATTAGAGACATCTAGTAATCCAAGAAAAGTTCATAGTACATATATAGTACAAAAATAGTTCACTTTGTTGATTCCAAAAAGTTGAAAAAAATTCAAAATAGTTCTAGTAGCCTGTTACAGAGTAGAAATTTGTCCAGTTTTAGATAAGACATCTTTAGGAACAGTTTAGGAACAGTTACAAAAATAAACTTGATCTGCTAAATCCAAACAGTAGAAAAACTTGAACAGCTAATCCATACAGAAAAAGAAACACTAAGTCTTGATCGGCTAAATCCAAACAGAAAAAACACACAGACGATATTTACTCGACATTGGTGAGACAATATCGAAATAAGGTGATAAAAATTATCACGTTGATGACTTGACTTGAACAAAACGTCTGACTTGACTACAGCAACCCTTCTGACTTGAGTGTAGATAGATGACTTTCAAGAACTTGACGTACTTGGTAAACAGTGGAAGACCACAGACTGTAATATCTCCATTTCTGACATATGTAGCACCAATTCTTCAACCACTTGTGACATCATAAGTAACAGTAATACAATGTAGCAACATCACTTTATTGCCTCCACTTCTGACACCATATGTAACAACATGTATTCTCTGTTGTTTTGGGTTAGCTTTCATACAGGAACACGAGCAACAGTGGCAACTTGAAATGACAACTTTATTTACACTATGTACAGATAAATCCGTGGTACATCCATATTTGAAGATCAACTGATATAGGTACAAATAATAATCACGACTCCAAGTCATGGAGACATCTTACATTCACTGCCATCGTTCCAGTCCCAAGTCCTAGCACACAACACCCGTTCACCTTTCGCTCTCTTTTATTCACCACTTTCTCTCCCCTTACGTCAATGAGCGATCTCACCCAAAAGCATGAAAAAACACATGACGATCGCTCAGACAGTCCTTCCGCTAGCCAGGTACTCTTCATTCATGCAAAACACAATATAATAATGATATATAATAATACAGTCTGTGACAATATATATATATATATATATATATGTATATGTATATATGTATGTATATATATGTATATATGTATGTATATATATATATATATATATATATATATATATATATATATATATATATATATATATATATATATATATATATGTATATGTATATATATATATATATATATATATATATATATGTATATATGTATATGTATATATATGTATATATATATATATATATATATTAATATATTAGTATATACATGAGTCTGTGAGTATTTGAACGTGCGTGTGTGAGAGAAGAATTCTTCCTCCTCTACATATATAAAAAAAACGATAAGAAAAATTTCTTATATAACATTCTAAATTCTAAGAGCTCGTGTTGTTTATATATATCATGATTTAAGAGACAAATATGTCGGTATAAGTTTGGTTTTTATTTTGATGATTATTGTATTTATTTACACATTGTTTTATATAAAAATATATATAGCACACTAGTTATTATAATGTAAATTCACGCGTGTTATTATAATATCACCCTGCACTACTTAAAAATTAATTAAACATTTTAAAAAATAAGTAATTTGTTGCGTTATTTTATTTTAGGTAATTACATTTTTTCATTGGCACCACCAAATAACTATACTTACACATTAACTACTGTCAATTTATCAACAGTGATAACTTTTATATTCCATTAATTAAAATCGAGATTCTTAATTCCTGCTTTGATAGACACTATTTGTATGTGCAGCTACAAATACAATGTTTAAAATAAGACAATGTTAAGCCACCCCTCTCTTCCCCAGGGAGAAGGAACAAAAAACCCCTGGGTCCGGCTGTGGTCAGCGCCGCCGCCCCTCCACCTTACACCAAAGCTAATCCAGTCTACGACCCTAACGATGGACGTAAGTATCGCTAAGTTAATCCCTTCAGACAGCAATATCAGCTTAATCCCTTCCTGCACCAAGTTGATTTAGCTTATTATTTATAAATCAACATTTTCATGATTTACATTCCTAGCTAGTTCACATTTCTGGAGACGTGGTCTCACACAGTTGTTTCTCAATATTGAAACAAAAAAATTAAAAAAAAAATTCATTCCTAACATACCAATTCAATAAACACAGTGTAGAATTACTCTTTTGGAATATAAGACGGATCTATAATCTGGCTAAGTAGTGATAGTTCCTAAAAAAACTCAGGTATTCTATATGACGTACTTGGGTCAACTCAGCTCTGATAGATACATGACTTACGTTAGGTAAACTAAGGCTCTAGGCATAGTGCTGACCACACTATTTCCCTGTATACTGAGGTCATATGCTCCAAGTGTCTTGGACACAAACGGGAAAAAAAAAATCCTTGGAACAGTGCCGTAGCAAGGTCGGGTGTCACCCGGTGTGGCACCTATTGGTGTCACCCGGTGCAACACCTAGTGGTGTCACCCCCCCCCCCCCCTCTCGCTACGCCTCTGTCTAGGACAAACCTCAGTTTACTTTAAAGCAACCTCTCCCTCTCAACCACACTGGTGCTTTAGTCAGCAAACCTAAAGCTCAGATCTGAGATATTCTTGAGCATCATGACTCAAAGTCATCAGATACTCAATCAGGAGATCGTTCCCTATAGTTTTTTTTTTTTATAAATAGATTTTTACTACACTGGTAGCAAGAATTTTTAAACAATCAGTGTCTTGTGTACAAAGTGACGATCAGCTAAACTCCATTATCATTCCTACGTCTACACCTATGGCTTGCTTACAATCATAAATGGTATATAAAATATTGTAAGTGCACACAATCAATATAAAACTTCCTTATCATGACATTATAAAAAAAAAGATTGCTTGTATTGTGTTTGAACATATGAGTTTGGGGTGTGGATCAAATCACTGAATGTACCCTTTCAAATTTGACGGTCCATGATGCACAGTTCACCTGCGTCAGCGACCTTTTTAGCGTGCTCTTTATTGAAATATGGGGTTTATACACGACATTCTTTTTTTCTCTAGATGGCTATGGAGTCTACTTTCAATTAAAAAAAACACATTCTAAAATATATAGTAAGTAGGCTTTGTAGCCATCTATAGTAAAAAATGAACAAAAAAAAAACAACTCTAAAATGCTTATATACTACATTGTAGTTGGGGATATTGGATTATCAGTTTCATATAAAGTTTTCCTGTCTAAAAAGGAAAATGTGTCTTCTTAAATTTAAAAAAAATGGTATACTAAACAAGACTTAACATAAATAGACGGTGACCAATGACATGTTCAGAAAATATAACTGACCGTCATGCTTATCTCCCCGTCCTACAGAACGCCGTGGGATGAACGCCTGCAACAAGCCCGGCTGTCAGATGTGTAACTACGTGGCCGAGTCGCCAACCTTCTGGGGTCCTGCCGGTGTATTCAACATCACGGAGACGCTGGACTGTCAACATGTCAACGTCGTGTATGCCATCATTTGTATGAAGGATGAAAAGGTTGGTATGACGTCATATGTGTACGTCGTCGTTTGTTTAAATGACGAAAAGGTAGGTGGGACGTCAACTGTGTGTGCGTCATCATTTGTATGAAGGACAGTATGAGAAAGTAATTTAGATTAACTGTTTATAATTCCAATTAAATGACAAAATCATAACCTCAGCAGCTGTACAGTTACCGTAGTCCTTCCTCATATATATATATATATATATATATATATATATATATATATATATATATATATATATTTATTTATATAGGTGTGTGTGTGTGGTGTGTGTGTGTGTGTTTTTTTTGGCTTATTCAGAACGAGAATTGTTCTAAAAAGCAAATGGGTCTACAAGCTAAAGCTAAAATATATATCACAACAAGCTGAATTTATCCAAAAATGCTGTTGATATTTTCAGGTTTTTATTGGCCATTCGAGATTAAAGTTGGAAGACGCTTTCCGCGTGCACCTGGCCAACGTGCGGGCCAACAACAACAGTGACCCGGTGGCCTTCCACTTCACCAGACCTGGCCACAATATACAGGACATTAGGGTAAGGGCCAACACTATTACATTTCGATATTTATATTTTCATCGGACCGCCTGGCTTAGCGGTAGAGCGCTAGACTGGAACACGAAAGTTTCGCGTTCGAATCCGTATTCAAGTCAGTGGAACGTCTCTGAGTCCACCCTGCTCTGATGGGTACCTAACTTACGTTAGGGAAAGTAAATTCGGCTGGGCATAGTGCAAACCACATTATCCCTTCATATGCCGAGGCCAAGAAACATAATAACTCTACTTCATCTGCTAGTCCTAAAGATGAATTCTTTCTTCATTTTACTCATTAGTTTAAATCAAAGCTGCTGTAACTTTTACCATATTCATTTTTGTATACTTTACTCAAAAAGCCTAAAAACCATAATTTCAGCTTTGTCTAAAAAACATACCGATTTTTATATTTCCTCAATCAGCTAAATTAAGCTGGGCCTAAAATATAACAATTTAAATTTAACTACTGTGTTTTGTTGACAAAACTACTGAATATAAATGTTGGTTTCAATTTAAATTTTCAGTTTTAGATCTGTTTGTTGACAGCTGATATCAAATATACTAACTATACTTATTTTGGTTTTGTTTGTTTATAGTTGATTGTGAATATATTTGTTTCGGGTATGTTTGTTTTCAGTTGATAGTGAATGTATTTGTTTGGTTATTTTGGTTTATAGCTGATAGTGAATATATTTTTGGGTACGTTTGTTTATAGTTGATAGTGAATATATTTGTTTTGGTTATTTTGGTTTATAGTTGATAGTGACTATATTTGTTTCGGGTATGTTTGTTTTCAGTTGATATTGAATATATTTGTTTTGATTATTTTGGTTTATAGCTGATAGTGAATATATTTGTTCCGGGTATGTTTGTTTATAGATGATAGTGAATATATTTGTTTTGGTTATTTTGGTTTATAGCTGATAGTGAATATATTTGTTCCGGGTATGTTTGTTTATAGCTGATGTTGAATATATTTGTTTCGGGTATGTTTGTTTATAGTTGATAGTGAATATATTTGTTTCGGGTATGTTTGTTTATAGTTTATAGTGAATATATTTGTTTCGGGTATGTTTGTTTATAGTTGATAGTGAATATAATTATTTGGTTATTTTGGTTTATAGCGGATAGTAAATATATTTGTTCCGGGTATGTTTGTTTATAGTTGATAGTGAATATATTTGTTTTGTGGTATGTTTTGCTGACAATTATTGAATCAAACGTTTGTTTCAGATCTCCGCCCTGGCGTCCATTAACTGTGACAAGGACACCAGGGCCCGCCTGGAGAAGGCCCTATCCTACAACATGGACCAACCCCACAACTCTTACTATGGGATAAACGAAGACTTCGAGTTTCTGTAGCCGCCGTTACGGTCTTCAAACAGCCACATAGATGGCTCAATGGCAGCAACACGCTCTCCACTGCTGAAAAACACATTTACTCTATTTTTATTTATTTTATAAGAGCTCTATTTATGCAAGTGTTGTTGCCAGATTTTTTTCGATTTATGGCCAATCTTCAAACAGCCACGAACATGGCTCAATGACGGCTACATAAACACGCTATCTACTGCTGAAGAAGACATTTACTCTATTTTTTTTTAATTTTATTTTATAAGAGCTCTATTTATGCCAGTGTTGTTGCCAGATTTTTTTCGATGTATGGCCAATCTACAAACAGCTAAATAGATGGCTCAATGACGGCTACATAAACACGCTCTCCACTGCTGAAGAACACATTTACTCTATTATTTTATTTTTATAAGAGCTCTATTTCTGCCAGTGTTGTTGCCAGATTTTTTTTTTTATTTATGGCCAATTTACTATAACAGATATTATTCTTATTAGGGAGAATTTGAATAGATTATTTAAAACATGTAACAAAAATAAAAGTATTAAATTATAATTTCAAAGTATTTGTTTCTCATAGCTTTGAAGAAAGAAAACGGCCAAGTTCTAAAGTCAAACTTTAAATAAAAAATAGTTTCCTGCAATGCGCTTATAACTACTAACAAACAGTACAAACAGCCATACGGATTTCATGTATATAACTTGAATAACATATTGTTTATTACATGTAATAGCATCAGTATATTTTCCCGTTCGTGCCCAAGACACATGGGGCTGATAAAGTAGAGTTCATCTGTTTCAATGACCTTGGCATATTAGGAGATAGTGTGGTCAGCCGCATTCGTTTCCCTAACGTAAGTCAGGTACTCATCAGAGCTGGGAGGAATCAGGGGCGTCCTACGGACTCGAGGCCGGGATCCGAACTCGATATTTCCGTTTTAGCCGTCGAACGCTCTAATAATTGACCACACTGTACCATGTAGAATCTACATAAATATAAATCTATTTTTTAAAAAAATAATTTTCTTGATCCCAGAGACACAGTTTCAAACGTATATGTTATTCCACTGTCGGATGTTTAGGATTCATTATTTCGTTTCAAAATTATTAGTCCTCGTGTAGTTATCTCCCTTGATATTAAGTCCCATAATGATTTTGGTTGCTCGTATAACTATATACAAAATCCGGTGACCGACTAAAGAGGAGGGAGCTTTTTGTAGAGGCCCCGTGTGTCTTGGGCACAACAAGGAAAAGATGATGATGATGAGGGCTATATACGTTAAAGAGACAATAAATGTATTATATACAATGAGAGCTGGTAGGGAGGTGACACATTTCTTGGTTTTTCGGAACTGGAATATGGATACAAGATTTGTATTCCGCTCGGATAAAACATGACTATCTCAAAACTTAAAGTTGTGATTATCACAAGAATAGTAACACATAATTATAACAAAAACAGTAACATGATTATAACAAGGACAGTAACATGATTATAACAATAATAGTAACATATATAACAATAATAATAGTAACATAATTATTACGAAAACAGTCACATAATTAGTACTAGAACAGAAATAAGATAAGAACATAAACAGTAACACACGATTATGAAAAGAACAGTAATACACGAATACCACCAGAACAGCACCACTTAATTATCACAAAGTACCACACGATCACAACACCATTATTTCTAGCATATACTCAAAACAAAATTTACGACACGACACACACTAATTTGTGCCGTTGAGAAACCACAATATTTTTATACGTAAAAAAACCGTCGTGAGCTTTTAAGACTCTTTTTAATACAAGACATAGTATTTTTAAAAATTTAGGTTTTACCTAATTTAATTCAAGGAAAAACAATAGATTTAATAACTACAATAAAAGAAAATACGTATAGTTTTCTGCTTTAAGGTTTAGGTGGGGAGCCAGCCCACGCTTTATACTTGTAGTTTTTCGACGATCTTTTTCGTATTTTCATCTCCGCCATGTCCAAATAATCCAACTGGCTTGTCAGATTATCCCAATGTATCCCCTTCGAGTCTTCATCCGTTTCGAACAGCCCGGTCAAAAAAACGTAAACTCTACCACACCCTTGAAACCACCACCCCCCACCCAGAGTCTGTGCGCACTTGTAGCCGAGTAAGCTGTAGTCTTTAGTAGAGAAGCGGATATTGGTGTGCATTTCTAGTTCATCCAGGACGTTTCCGGTGAAGGCGGCGACGTAGAAAGCGTAGTCCAGTTGTTCGTTGAAGAGCACGAACTGTCCGTAATTGGCGTAGTAATCTTTGCCCTGGTACCTCATGTCGATCCGCAGTTCCCACGTTCCATTCTGTTCCACGTAATCAATTCAGTTATTTTCATTATGGTGTAGTTTAATACATGGAATACGGTAAAAGTTATTTCTTTTTATATTAACAATTCAGCTATTTTAATTATGGTGTAGTTTAATAAATGGAATACGGCAAGAAAAAATAAACATTTTCACTTGAACAATTCAGTAATTCGCGCATTGGTATAGTTTAATATATGACATACGGCAATTAAAGTTTTTTTTTCTCATTTTGGTATAGTTTCATTAATGAAATACGGTGAGAAAAAAATATTTTCGTATAAACAATTCATTTATTTTCGCAATGGTTTTAAAAATGTTTTTTTTTAATAGCATCTAAATTGTGTTCAAAACGCACATACTAAAGTCGTTAACTTTATTATATAGTGTTGGATTAGCTATCATTAACGTTTACACGTCATGTGCTTACACAACTTTAACGATGAACATCACATAAGTAGAGAGGGATAGAATACTTATTTAAATGACCATCTTTAGTAGTATACAATGGAACAATTAGAACTATAGACACACACACACACAATATATATATATATATATATATATATATATATATATATATATATATATATATATATATATATCTTACTTTTGTCAAGCTGTGAATCTTCTCCAACCCATGCCAATAGTCCCCCTCCCATGAACCAAAGCCAAGCTTGTAGTCAAGCCATGTTCGGTTGAAGTCCACATCGCCTTTTATTCGACGCTGAAATAAACCATTTGAATTTTTTTTAACTCTTTAAAGAAATTATGTATACGCAAACGAAACTGTATAATTGAAGTGTTTGGTGTGTGTAGATATGCTGATACATTTTTACCTGAACAGTTCCTAAAATCCCCTGAAATTTTAAGCTATATTATAGTTCTAATTATTAAAAGAAATATATTTTAGTAGGATAAAATATTTGATGGACCCAAAAGAAGAATCATAACTATAATTTAGCGTGTTTTATACCCAATATCGGGTGAGTATTGTAACTTTTGATATTGTGAGTGTTAATATCTTTAATAGTGTGAGTGTTGGTATCTTTAATAGTGTGAGTGTTGAAATCTTTAATATTGTGAGTGTTGATATCTAGAATAGTATGAGTGTTGATATCTTTAATATTGTGAGTTTATATCTTTAATATTGTGAGTGTTGATATTTTATATATTGTGAGTGTTGATATCTTTAAAATTGTTAGCGTTCATATCTTTAACAGTGTGAGTGTTGATATCTTTAAAATTGTTAGCGTTCATATCTTTAACAGTGTGAGTGTTGATATCTTTAATATTATGAGTGTTGATATCTTTAATATTGAGAGTGTTGATATCTTTAAAATTGTTAGCGTTCATATCTTTAACAGTGTGAGTGTTGATATCTTTAATATTATGAGTGTTGATATCTTTAATATTGTGAGTTTATATCTTTAAAATTGTGAATATTGATATATTCAATATTGCGAGTGTTGATATATTTAATAGTGTGAGTGTTTATATCTTTAAAATTGTGAGTGTTGATATCCTTAATATTGTGAGTGTTGATATCTTATATATTGTGAATGTTGATATATTTAATAGTGTTAGTGTTGATATCTTATATATTGTGAGTGTTGATATATTTAATATTGTGAGTGTTGATATCTTTAAAATTGTGAATGTTAATATCTTTAATATTATGATTTTTCCTATCTTTAACAGTGTGAGTGTTGATATCTTTAATATTGTGAGTGTTGATATCAATTTACCAGCATGATAATCCATCCACCACCATCTGTCCTTGTGTCACACAGCACATCGCTACCATCATCAGGTGATTTGGACACCATCCTTGTCGGTAGAGCCGTCGACATGGTTGACAACTCACAGGTAAGCTGCGATAAAAAAATAAGTAGCTTACACATTGTACAGTACTCACACGCGCACATAAACTTACCCGTATACATACCGAATCATGCGCATTCAAACGCACGTGCATAGAGATTAGCTATTTCTATATTATTATCTACGTCGCCCAACCATGCGGGACACCACGCACACACGCCGACTCTCTAAACCTCATCCCGCCCCCTCACTCGCTCTCCAGGCATGCGCAACAGTGTGTACCCACCCACCCCTTTTGGACAACTGTGTCTTTCTGGAAGTCTGTAACCGTCACTAAATAGCGGCGTATGTTACGCCGCGGGTCGGCTCCTTTAGAAAATTAGCACAGACGTTAATGTTTGTGACGTGTTTAAATTGAATTACGTATCAATCATTTTTTAGCGCAATTTCCATTCTGGAGAATTGCGTTTATTAACTCGTCTTTTCTGGGAATGGATGGATGAATGTATGGATGTGTGTCCGGGCTTTAAGTCGTATCTCCTCCTCAACGAAGCAATATCGATGACTAGTTACAAAAGCAATTATGTTAAGCAAGTTACGAGGATGAACATAGGCCATAAAAATTCCGGGTTTCTTTCATGGATTTCCCGAAAAAGCCAAAAAACCTCGAGAAAATGCAGTTTTTTTGCCCATATCTCGGCAACCAGACCACTTAGCGACTTGAAACATGTACCAATCGATTCCTGCCATAATTTAGAACAATATTGCCGAAGAAAGTTTTCAAAAATATCCTTTCGTTCGGTCACAAAAAATTTTTTGAATTAATTAAAATTTGGACCGAATTAGTAGGCATGTTTTTCCAACCACACCACACGCGTCATCACGTTCAATAGCTGCGCCATCACGTTCAATGGCTGCGACATCACGTTTGGTAGCTAGGCGCGCAATGGTTTTTAGTCATGTTACTCTATTGTAAATAAAACATGTAAAATACTGACATTTTTTTTTAATAAAAAACGTTTTAATAACTAACCAATGGTTTTACTAACCCTGCTCTTGATTTACGCTACGACAGAGCTATTTTTAGATAACATAAGGAAATTGCGCTAAAATTATCACTAGACTTTTTTTAATTACTTGTTTAATGGTATAAACCCAATATTAGGAATTAATCTCTTCAATTTAATAACCTTGAAATCACTTTGTATTATACCATTATGAAAATATCCAATAGTCTTATACATTTCTTTATAAGGAATTAAATAACAAAGATAATAGACTGAGTTTGTAGATTGTACCTGGACCCATCTATTATTATGTCAACTATGCCTAAATAAGTAAAGTATAGTACCATTTGCGAACCTGATGGCCCATGGGGCAAGTGAAGTAGAGTTCACCGGTTTCTGTGACTTCGGTATGAGAATGGATAGAATGGTCAGCTCTATGACTAGCCGCCTTTAATTTCCCTAACGTCAGTTAGGTACCTTTTAGAGCTGGGTGGAATAAGGGGCGTCTACTGATTTGAACTCGATACTTTCAGGGTTGGTTGTCTAACACTCTACAGCTAGACCACGCCGTCCCTATTCTAAGTCTGTATACATAAGTACAGAAGTGAATCATGCTTTTTTCACAAATTAATACTTCAGTGAAATGTGATAGCACGTGCGGATACTATACATGTTGAAACTCTTTCGAGCCTCTTTTTCTTCTTCTTCGTTCTTAATTTTAGTGTTGGAAGGGATCCCCCTCCAACACGGATACGTGTCAACTGACTATGCGCCATTGAGGCAATTTCAGCCTGATTTTCTTTTTGGATATTCTTCCATGGCATTTGTCCAACCAAGAACAATCCACAAGGCAGCAGTTGTTTAATTTTGGAGTTGTCTCTCCTAGAAGAGTGGCTGTCCCCAGCTAACGAGCCTCATCTGCCCGAGGGTTCGAACTCGAGGCTTTTAGGGTTAGCAACAATGAGCTTTACCGACTCGACCACGCCGACCAAAAATTATCTTTTACCGTTTCATAGTCACACGTGCTCTTGGACCGGTCATTCTTTTTCAAGGTCACTTGCTGGGTCTCCCCTGACTGGACTTGTCCAACTACACTTCTAGACTTCATCGCTGGATCACCTGAAAGTAAGTAGTTCCCTTTCAAACCTGATGGTCTATGGCGCAAGTGAAGTAGAGTTCACTTGTTTCTGTGACCTTGGCATATGAAGAGATAGTGTGGTCAGCATTATGCCCAGCCGCCTTTACATTCCCTAACGGGATTTAGGGTATGCATTAGAGCTGGGTGTACTCGGGGACAATCAAACGGTTTCAAACTCGAGCATTTCGGGTTAGCAGCCTAGTGCTCTACCGCTAGGCCACTCCGTCCCATAAGAAACACCTAAGAGGGACGTATTGAGCTTTGTGTTCATAGAAATAAGAAAACATATCCCCAATTAAATTTAAATATAACTGACTCTTATATTACAAATCATTAAAAATAATAACACACTTATATGATAATTTACGAAAAATATTCAGAAAATAATTATGTTGTTTGTATGTCAAATACTGTATGAATGTCGAAAGAAATGAAAAATCGGAGAGCAAATAAACCAAGGCAGGTACTCACTGTTGTACGCGCGCAGAAAAAGAAATGAAGTTGTGATCAGAAAAACAAAGCCTGGCGTAAATGTCTCCATTATTTTTAGAGTAGCGAACAATGGAGTCTGTACGGTAGAATAGCTGCAACAGACTGTACTATCAACTACACACCAATTGTATCATTGTTACACAGCGTTCACACTTGCGACATGTATACTGTACATGTCTAGGACAAATACACAATAAACATGTTACTTGAGGAACATGTTTTCACACAACACATTTTTAGGTGTTTTTTTTCTGGACATGTTTAGTATACATGTCGCAAGTGTAAACGCGGTATAGGTCTGGTTAGTGTGTTTGAAGCCACGTAAGTTTGCTTGTTGTATACTTTATTACATTGATTGATTCGTCGCTATGGGTGAGCAAGAGGGTGATAGGGATGGGGAAGGGAAAATTGGAAAGGGAAGCATAGTAGATAAGAAAGGTTAAAGTAGTGTAAAAAAAAAATTAAAGATACCTCTTCAGACTTAGCTGATGAAGTGGAGTTGATGTTTCTCGACCTCGGCATATGAAAGGATGGTGAGCTCAGCACTTCCCCAGCAAACTTTCAATAACGTGAGTCAGGTATCCATCAAAACCTGGGTGGACTCAGGAACGTCCTACTGGCTTGAAACCGGATTCGTACTCGAGACTTGCGGATAAGCAGTCTAGCGCTCTACCGCTAGGCCACTCTACGCTCGTAAAGTTGTGATGAGGATTGTTATATGTATGCAAGGAGGATGTTAATGGATGGTTGGGGCAAAGAAGATGAGGATGGTGTTATATGTCAGGCAATGAGGATTTTGAGGACGGTGTTAGATGTCAGGAAAGGAAGATGTTGAGGAGAAAAGTGGAGGTCAATCAGAGGGTGTGAGGATAATGTGAAGAGGTAAGCATGGATAAGGATAATGTTTGATGCAAAGTGAATAAAGAGATTTGTAGACGAAATAAAGATGCGTATCATCAAGGATGGTTGATATGGAATACAGTTAAGTACCACTTCTTTTTACCGGAAATCGCCCAAAAGTCGATAGAAACATGCGCATAAAATCTAAGGATGGTATAGGTCATGCTGGAAAGATGAGGATAATGGGATATGTGATACTGGAAGGATGAGGATGGGGTTTCTGCAAGGATGAGGATAATGGGATAGGTGATACTGGAAAGATGAGGATAATGGGATTTGTGATACTGGAAGGATGAGGATGAAGTTTCTGCAAGGATGAGGATAATAGGATAGGTGATGCTGGAAGGATGAGGATAACGGGATAGGTAATGCTGGAAGGACTCATGGTTTGGCAAGGAAGATGCAAATGATAGTAAGGGTGAGGTGATAAAGACGAGCAGGAAAGGTGAAGCTATTGTCAATTTAAAGCCGAGTTCGACCCACAAGCGTAACGAGTTTATTTTAGACACCAGAAATGTAAATATTCTCAATTGTTCAAACCCTATTGTCATATAACCTATTTATCTACTGAGAATGTATATGCATACAACAGCCCGCTTAACACTCTGTCAGATTAAAATTACTTTTAATATTATTCTCATTCTATTCCGCTATTATAGTGTTTATTCCCTTGCAAAAGCGAGTTCAATATCGAACCACCAGTGAGGAAGATATGCGGGTTGATATGAATGTATTGGTTAAATCTTTATTACTACCCTCATATTTGGCCTCAATCAGAGGCGTAGTGAGGGGGTGGCGGGGGATACATATGTCCCCGGGCGCCGACCCTAGGGGGCGCCAAAATGGGTTGGAAAAAAAAATAAAAGCTCATTTTATCTGCAGTTTTGCATTATAAATATAAAAAAAATATATGGTGGTGTGGCGCCAAATTGAAAGTCTGTTCCTAGGAGGGGGGGGGGGACAAATTGAAAGTTTGTTCCGGGGGGGGGGGGCACATTGAAAGTTTATCCCCGGGCCCCGGGAAGGGTTGCTACGCCTCTGGTCTCAATATAAGTTACGAGTTATGATTGTAGGGTTTGACACACTGTTAGTACCTAGACTAAATATAGCATTCTTTAAAACTGTATGCACGGTATTAACATCTAGATACACTAACATTCCCTATCCCTTGGGTCCATGAGCTGTGTGGAGATACAGGGCCTGATACATGGGCAACATCTGGCTCTTCTCAACTTAGGGCCCAGGCTTTGTGCTTGGGTTTTCCAATGCGCAATCACCCAATGGTCTATTTAGAGTACGGAGCCATATATACACTAGCACTGTTTAATAATGCAATTCTTCAGTAACTGCCAGAGTTTCTTCCAGGCATCTCTTCGGAGCCCCCCCCCCCCCCCCCCCGAAGACAGTCTACCGTCCCCCCCCCCCCCCGAACAAAATGGAATTTTTATAGAAAACATACTTTTACCAGTGTCCCCCCCCTCCCCCACGAAAATATTAAGTGCTTCCCCGAAGAAACAACTCAGAAAGAAACATTGGTAACCAATACAGCACAAAGGATACAAGTGGATATTATCAATAATTCTATTATTCATAGTAAACTCGCCTGAATTCAACTGTTCTAGACAATTTACCTGAATATTAAAACAAGTGGAAGCGGCTTTAGTCCTGTTTGGTTTGAACACCAGACTCCAGTCGGAGAAAGTAAATGTAAATTGTGTATATCACTGGCCTAGAATTTTTTCTGAATTAAAGATAGAGCTCTTCAAAATCAAGGACAGCATAGCACACAATCAGTCTCAGATTGATGGTATCAAAAGCAGTGTTTCTTTCAGAATTTTTTTTGGGGGGGGGGGGAGGCACTTGATATTTATTTATTTGGGGGGGGGAGGGCGGACACTGGTAAAAGTATGTATTTTTTATATAAATTTCATTTCCTTCATGGTGGGGGGGGGGGGGAGAAGTGCCTGAAAGAAACACTGATCAAAAGTAAAGTTAACATTAAAGCCACTTTCAACCCAGCAAGACTCAAGGCCGTCAGCTTACAGTATACGTCCTTAAAAAGACGGTTATTTGCATAGATGACATGCAAACTGAAGTCCTGCCATTTATTTACTTATTATATTTATTATTATTCTGGAGAGAAGCTAAACATTGGTATCAACCATACCATGCTCAATGACAATAGAATACACACATTACCATATTTCACTCGATATTTCGTAATCATTTGGTTTTAAGTAACCAAAACGTATTTATTTTGTGTGGACCTACACTTTTATTAAAGCAATGCATACCGACGTTTTAAAATGTACTGATTTACCAAGGATATTTTTAGTGACGGTTTATTTTTATTTTTTAATTTTAAAAAACGTGTAGGCCTATATAGAAACTTATGTTTTAAATAAAGTAGCTATTGATTGCTAGACATTTAAAAAAAATGTTTTATATTTTTTTTTGAGTAGCTTACATTAAACCTGGCTTATTTGAAATCAATTTTTTATGAAACATCGTTAAACCAATAGCCAACATCTATAGATTTGAGGTGGAATGTGGTTTCATTTCACGTTTTCGTTTGTTTGAAAAATATTATTTTAAAACTAACAATTCGAAGAATTTCCAGAATAGCTTAAACTTTTAACATTTTATTTTAACTCATTCAATAACAAATTATATGAACAGTGGCAAGGTAGCATTTCAGGCTAGATTGTAGAATAGCGATGTTGTAAAATAAACACTTTCAATGTTACGAATCAAATTATTCACCGGATGAGTATAACAACAAATAATGGCGTCTTGGTTAACAAAAGCAAATTAATGTTTAATTTTCAAAATCGATAATGCGAAAAATGTGAAGGTACTATGTTACAATGATTATGTAAATATAGAAGTACAGACTAATTTATTTTTTAAATGTATATTTTCAATATCTGCTTTTATCAACTTTATACATTTTTTACTTAAACTATTAAATTTCTACATTTTCCAGCTTAAAAAACAATTTTTATCAAATAGAAAAAAGCTTCACATAACATGAAATGTAAAAAAAAAAAAAACGTGTCATAAATAATAATTCCTCCCACATTAATTAGCATATCAATACCATTACAAGTTTTTTATTCACATCCCCCCCCCCTATCTATCTATATATATAATTCTCTTCTTCGAGCCGTTAGAAAACAAGCTGCAAACGCTCTCCCTACCTCCCCACCCCTACATGGTTTTAGTGAGCTGTGTTCACTCTAAATGTTTACAAGCAGAGCCAACGATTTTAAACGTAGGGGGGGGGGGGGGGGGAGGGGGGAGGAAAGGAAGGGGGGGGTTATGGTCCTTAACGAGCTACTTATTGTGTTTTAAAGAAATATTTTCAGTGTTAGCGTTGGTACTGTCGAATTCACAAATTATGAATTATTGAAAATTAGAAACAACTAAATAGCGGCGTATGTTATGCCGCGGGCCGGCTCGTATATATAATTCTCTTCTGGGAGACGCTAGAAAACAAGCTGTAAACGCGCTCCCTACCTCCCACCCCTACATGGTCTTAGTAAGCTGTGTTCACTCTAAATGTTTACAAGCAGAGACGGGTTATGTGACGACTATTAGGGGCAGATAATTTAGTTTAAAACTAAGGGGGGTATGGTTCTTAACGAGCTACGTATAGTGTTTTAAAGAAATATTTCCAGTGGCAGCGTTGGTACTGTCAAATTCACAAATTATGAATTACTGAAAAGTAGAAAAACAAAAACTAAATAGCGGCGTATGTTATGCCGCGGGCCGGCTCGTTTGTTATAGTTCAATGTGAAAATATAAAATACTTTTTTTAAAACATCCAACAGAAAAACTTTATTACCACAAGGTATATGTATAACGTAACCCCTTAACTGAGCGCTGTATGTGATGAGATCTATGGGGCTCGATTTCTCTAGTATTAATTATTTTAGACATTTTTCTAGGGACTTGAAACTGTTGGCAGGAGAGAGGGGGTATCACTGGTAAAATAATATATTTTCTATATACATATATTTTATTTGGGGGTGTGGGATGAACTTGCTTGACGATGCTTGAAAGAAACTGTTAGCTAGGCAGATGTGTGTTACGTCTAGTTACAAAATTACACGGGATTGGATCGCTGAAACTTCCTAGTTTTAATACGTATTCCACATTTTACTAGCCGTCTCATTTTTTTGTCTACAAGCAAGATGAGGTAACTCCCGAATTCTGGACACACATGTAGACCAAAGCACGTAGGGGATTGGCAGGGGAAGCTATTCAGGGAAAGTTAAGCGCTACACTATTTAAACAGCGGCTCTCCGTGTTATGTGAGTGCATGTTCCTGTTGAGTGAGCTGGACCACGTGACATCCTCTCTACTGCTCACACTATGACCCCCAGTACTGTGTTGTTTCTCTTCCTGCAGATGACTTTTATTGTGTCACGTGTTGTTTTCGCAGAAAACGGTAAGTGAAGGATTTAATTTCATGTTCACTAACGTTGTTTTAGTTCCGTAGCGGTATTTAGCCTGACCGTGCCATGCTTGTTTAAATAGAATTAACACAGCTTTTTCTTTGTTTACATAGCGGCGTTGTAACCAATTTTAGAGGCTCAGAGCAGACGAACACATTTTTTACATACATATTTGCCGGGTGTGATGTGTGTTGTGTGAATTGTATATGTTGTGTTATGAGTGTGTTCTTGTGTGTTGTGTTTTTTGTGTTGTGTTTTGTGTGTTGTGTATAGTTAGGTGTGGCGCGTTGTTAATTTGTTCTATGTAACTAAAGTGCATTAAGTGTGTTTGTATATATATATATATATATATATATATATATATATATATATATATATATATATATATATATATATATATATATATTACATACACTAAATACATATGTATATCTATACACACTAATATATATATATATATATATATATATATATATATATGCATATATATCTAAATATATCTATATATATATCTATCTATCTATCTATATATATATATATATATATATAGAGAGAGAGAGAGAGAGAGAGAGAGAGGGAGAGTTAGAGAGAAAGAAAGAGAGAGAGAGAGAGGTATACAGAATAGAGACTCTTGTAAAGGGCTTACATACACTAAATACATATGTATATCTATACACACTAATATATATATATATATATATATATATATATATATATATATGCATATATATCTAAATATATCTATATATATATCTATCTATCTATCTATATATATATATATATATATATATATAGAGAGAGAGAGAGAGAGAGAGAGGGAGAGTTAGAGAGAAAGAAAGAGAGAGAGAGAGAGGTATACAGAATAGAGACTCTTGTAAAGGGCTTACATACACTAAATACATATGTATATATATACACACTAATATATATATATATATATATATATATATATATATATATATATATATATATATATATATATATATGCATATATATCTAAATATATCTATATATATCTATCTATATATATATATATATATATGTATATATATAGAGAGAGAGAGGGAGAGAGAGAGAGAAAGAAAGAGAGAGAGAGAAAGGTATACAGAATAGAGACTCTTGTCAAGGGCTTCATAATTTGATTACATAGATTTTCGCTAAAATCGGCAAAATTTTCTGATTGTCTTTAAATACATTGACCAACTTGCATCTCCATTGATCTAAATATAAATACAAAACTGGCGTCCGAGAGCTAGGTCAAGTGTGACCAAGTGACCGACACTCCACTCAAGTATAAGTGATCTTCATCAAAAGAAATACGTTCAGTCACTAGTCAGAAGGAAGTTTCAACTCGGTGTTAAAAGCACGTGCATGTATAAATAGCGTGGGTAGGGATCATTATTAGTTTAGCCGTACTTTTAAGTACATTCATGATATGCTAAGTTATTACAAACTAATTGAAAACACAACAAATGTTGAATAAAATTCCGAAATTTAATAGGTCAAGCTTGAAATCTTTGCTTTAAAAACAGGAGTCGGTTATATAAAAGTTTATTTAACGTATATTCTATTCACTTTAAATCATTAGCTTTAAGATGTATAGTTTATTATTTATTATGAAAAAAATACACTTTTCAGCACTTTGTGTGTGCTATTCAAACGTTTTTAAAGGACAATTAACCACACATACATTCATATTCTATTCTCAAATAATACGTGTGTATGAATTTCAAATAAACATTTGACACTGGTAAAAGTATATATTTTCTATATAAACTCCATTTCGTTCGGGGGGCGTTAGACTTTCTTCCTCCCCCCCCCCCCCCCCCCCCGAAGAGATGCCTGAAAGAAACTCTGCTCTTCGTAATTAAATCATTTGGTTCATAATGTTCCAGCCACATGCCAGAACAGATGTGGTTCTACCAGAAACGCCACTACACCCTGTCAGTGCAACTCTGCCTGTATCAAGTTCAAAGACTGCTGTGCTGATTATACGACATGGTGTTCTACTACTGGTGGTAAGTCTTTACCTTAGCATTGATTTCACAACAGTAACATTTATGTTATTTTTATTTTTATTACTTAATCGTCTAAATGTTTATACGTAGTTTTTTTTTTTTTTAAGTAGATAAGTTGGGTCAGTAACAAAAGTAAAGTTAAAGTACAATTCATTTTTAGAACCTGAAATTTCATGGATCAAGTGTAGTTGAGTTCATGTTTCTATGACTTGAGCATTTGAAGGGACAGTGTGGTCAAGAACAGCCCCAAGCCGCATTTACTTTCCCTAGCGTGATTTGGGAACCCATCAAAGCTGGGTGAACTCAGAGGCGTAGCGAAGGGGGATGGGGGGTGGTTATATATGTCCCCGGGGGCCGACCCTAGGGGCGCCAAAATGGGTTGAAAAAAAACAAATAAAAGCTCATTTAGCTGCAGTTTGAATTATAAACATAAAAAATAGGGGGATGCCAAATTGAAGGTTTGTCCGGGATGGGTCGCTAAGCCTCTGGGACTCATGGAAGTTCTATTGACTTGAATCATAATTCAAACTCGAGACTCTCGTGTTAGCAGTATAGCGCTCTACCGCTTAGCCACGCCGCCCCAATAAACACTTTGAGTTGGTTTATAAAGCTGTTTTTAAAGCTGTTTATAATTCTGTTCTAACATCATGTAGGGCGAGCAAGAAGCTGTTCGAATCTGACAGCTGTGTCAGAGGAATTATGGGCCAGCGATGTCAACAGGCTGTCATCGTCTGATGTCACTGTCAACTACCAAACCAAAGTGCCAGATGGCACAAAGACTGACAACTCAACTGAAAAGTAGGCGTAATTCATTCTAATAAATAAATGAATAAAGCGTCGTACTTTCAAACATATATTTTATATTTTTCTATATTTCTATGTAGTTATTTTCTTTTTTTTTTTAGCCTTGATACTTTATAGCTACACTAATACTAGTACGAACACGGGTACATACCATTTGTCATATATGTTAATTTATACCTTTAATCCTTGTTACTACTTAGATTGTTTACCTATGTGAATGAGGCTAAACTTGGATCTGGCACCTACAAGCTGCTGTCAAATCTGATGAACAACTACGATCCAGTCAAAGGTGCCAGAGAGACTGCCACAACAGCTGAACTTGCTGAAGACAACGCCTTTTTAGACGCCATCCTGGCCACTAAAGTCATGGAGAAACTACTCAATTATCTCACTTGCAGGGGTAATAACTCTAATGTAAATACAAATTAACTTTCACTGTCCTGTGTAAGCTTTTAATTTAGAGCCCGTTTTCTGGGGCAGGATTAATGTTACAATCATCATCATCTTTTCTCATGTGTGCCCAAGATCCATGTGACAAATAAAGTAGAGTTCATCTTTTTTAGTGACCTTGGCATACAAGGCGATAGTGTAGACAGTGTTATGCCAAGCTGGCTTTGATATACTAATGTAAGTTTGGTGCCCGTCAGAGCTGGATGCACTTAAGTCAAGGATTTGAACCTGAGAAATTTGGATTAGCAGTCGTAGCCTCTACTATCCGACCACGCCATTACCTTATTCTTATTCTTGTCTTAGAATAAATCAATAGATTTTTTTAAACTGTCATTAGAGTAATTATTTGGTCTTATTATAGATAATATGTTTTTTTTAAATTACTAGGATTTTCATTTTTACTTGAGCTAAAAGTAATTATTGTGTGTTTTCTTGACCCCAGAATACCTGAAAAACTGGTACCTTTTGGTACCAATGATTTGCAATAGTTAACGTTTTGCGCTAAGTTTGTCAGCTGTAAGTTAGTCCACTATAAGAGTTTACATAGCAGTAATGTAAAAAAAAAAAAGTTCACCTTTCGAGCCTGACAGTCCATAGGACAGGTGAAGTAGAGTTCACCTATTTCTGTCCCTTCGGCATAATGAAGAGATAGTGTGGTCAGCACTATACCCAGCTGACTTTACTCTCCCTAACGTGAGTAGGTTACCTATCAGAGCTGGATGAATTCAGGCACGTTCTACTGAATTGAAACTGGATTCGAACTCGAGACTTTTGGGTTAGCAGTCTAGCGCTCTACCGCTAGGCAATTTCGTCCTCTTTTAACATAGAAGTATAAATAAATCACTTTTACCCCAGGTATTGTAAAAAACAAGGCGGCGCTGAGAACAACCTTGAAGAAACTTTGGTTTAACCTTTACTCACGGAACCGTAAAGGCACCACTCTAGACACGTGCGGGTTCGAACACATGATGGTGGGGGAATATAAGGACAGGAAAACGGTCAACGGCTTCCACAACTGGGTGTCTTTCTACCAGAAGGAGAAGGCTGGGACCTTGAACTACTTCGGATATGTGTCTCAGGCTAATGTAAGTTGTATTCGAAATTAGTTGGAGGTAGCGAAATTCATGCTGATTTACATTGTATGTAGATCTAGTTTTATAAGAAGAAAAAAACAATAATCGTTGATACAGGCTCTACCTCTGTTGCGTTTTTTAATTTAAAAATGAGATTCTAGAACTTTTTTTACATTATTTAAAAAAAAAATTCTTTTTTTTTTCAATTATGACTCAGATTAAACAAAAAAGATATAAATATGCACTTAAAAATAAATAAAACTATGAACCTCATTTCTAAATCTTGAAAAAAAAACAACTATGAAATACGAATTTTTTTTTTGTTTCCCTCAGCCAGTGGATTTACAATTTTTTCCGTTGTACATCAAATCTAAAACAGTTCTTGATTTTTTGACACATTTAAAACATTTAGAACATTTACATAATTGTGTTAACTATTTGAAAAATAATAAAAATCAGTCGTATTAAGCAAAACATTAATATATATACTTTAAAATTTAAAATAAAGTATGACCATCGTTTCTATGAAAAAAACAATGGAGAATAGGGAATTAATTTTTTCTTATTTTCCTCAGCCGTCCATTATAGGTGTTTTTTTTTCCTCAGCCGTCCACCATAGGTGTTTATTTTTTCTTGTTTTCCTCAGCCGTCCATCATAGGTGTTTATTTTTTCTTGTTTTCCTCAACCGTCCATCATAGGTGTTTATTTTTTGTTGTTTTCCTTAGCCGTCCATCGTAGGTGTTTATTTTTTCCTGTTTTCCCTAGCCATCCATCATAGGTGTTTATTTTTTCTTGTTCCCTCAGTCGTCCATCATAGGTGTTTATTTTTTGTTGTTTTCCCTAGCCATCCATCATAGGTGTTTATTTTTTCTTGTTCCCTCAGCCGTCCATCATAGGTGTTTACTTTTTTGTTGTTTTCCCCAACCATCCATCATAGGTGTTTATTTTTTGTTGTTTTCCCCAGCCATCCATCATAGGTGTTTATTTTATCTTGTTTCCTCAGCCGTCCATCATAGGTGTTTATTTTTTCTTGTTTTCCCCAGCCGTCCATCATAGGTGTTTATTTTTTGTTGTTTTCCTCAGCCGTCCATCATAGGTGTTTATTTTTTCTTGTTTTCCCCAGCCGTCCATCATAGGTGCCGCCTTCTCATGGGACAACAGAGTGAAAACTTTGGGCAGTTTTTTCATCGGTGTAAGCCCCGAGTTTGAGCTGGCCATTTACTCCCTTTGTTTCCTGTCCCACCCCGGGGGCGTCTGCAACATCTCCCTCAACGGAAGTCCCGTCAGGATAGTTTCCTACAGCAAAGATGGACACATCGCCACGGCCTACGTCTCTGCTTAATTCAGTCTAGAGTCGTTAAATAAACTAGTACGATAGCACTATGTAAATCTTTACTAATAATTGTGTTTGTTAAATCATTTTTAATAACTTTCTTCTATCTAAAAAGGTTGATGTGTGCTGTACGTTTATCTTCTTAACATTTTCGCCGTTATTCAATAAATTGGTACACAAGGACTATGTAAATGTTTGCTAATAAATACGTGTGTTTAATATTTGTGTCATACTTATTAACTAGCCATGTCATAATTGTCCTGTTTGTTGTAATTTACTGACAGCTGTTTATTGTATTTGTTTTTCACACATGCCACGTAATATCAAAACTTTAAAAATAAAACAGGAGTGATCTCCCATAAACTTTCTCAAATTCTATATATATAATTCTCTTCTCGGAGACCATAGAAAACACCAAGCTGTAAGCGCGCCTAGCAGCCCCCTCTCTTCCTCTCTAGGCATATCCCTACCACCCCACCCCCACATGGTCTAGTTAGCTGTGGTTCACGCTAAAGGGTTACAATCGTAGAGCCGGGTTCAGTGACGGCTGTAAGGGGCAGATAATTTGGTTTGAAACGATTTTAAACTTAGGGGAGGTAACTAAGAGGAGGCTGCTTTCACGGGGGGGGGGGGGGGGGGGTGTAGGGTAGGGTAGGGGTTGGTGGAAAGGGGGGGGGTATCGTCCTTAACGACCTACTGATAGTGTTTTAAAGCAAATATTTTCAGTGGCAGTATTGGTACTGTCGAATTCACAAATTTTGAATTACTGAAAAGTAGAAAAAAAAAAACTAAATAGCTGCATATGATACGCCACAGGTCGGCTTGTATTCTTATATAACACTACGGCGCAGTGGCGGAACTAGAAAAAAAGGCCACCCTGCAAAAAAAATTTTTTAGGCCCCCCCCCCCCCTCATTATAAATATATATATATATATATATATATATATATATATATATATATATATATATATATATATATATATATACTAGCCGTCCCGGCCAGGCCCTGCTCTGGCTTCTGTGAAAAACCTTTCTGTTAAAGACCATTACCTGTGTGTTTAGTAATCATCATAAACCCGGCATTGCCCACCCAAACCACAACCAACCAAAACCAAAACAACAAAACGCAAACATAACGCTAACACAATTACAAATACAAACGAAAACAAAAACTTAACAACAAACACAACCACACCCACAAACACCAATACAAACACAAAGAAAAAACAAACAAAAAAGCAAACGAAAACAAAAACCTAACAACAAACCCAACCACAAACACCAATACCAACAAAAAAAAATCAACGAAAAAAGCAAACGAAAACAAACCAAATCCAAACGCAAAACCAACCAAAAACACAAATACAAACCCAAACAAAAAAAAAACACAAACAAAAACGAAAAAAGAAAGAACAAAAACGAACCAAATTAAAACGCAACCACTAACGCAAACCCACCTAAACACAAAGAAAACACTAACGCGAACATAAACGCCCGGGGCGGAATCACCTGTTTTAGCTTAATGAACGACTATAGTACCCCAACTTATTCATAGTCTTTTGCACTCACTTAAACGAACGCGCCTGTTTCAATTTCATAAACAATTTTAATACTCCAAGCTTATCCGTAAAATACCTACAACATTTGCACTTGATCAATCCCCGCTAATTATGTAATTATTTTTTTCCCAACACCAAAACAAAGTAATTAAAAAGTAAATTATTTTCACGGAATGCAGTGGTTTTATAAAGGGAAGTAATTGTGTTTTTCCTAATTTATCAAAAGGAAGTAAGTGCTATAGGACTAAATAAAGACATAATTAGAATTTTTGTAAAAGATGATATTTTTTTTAAAACTTGTGTTTAATGAACATGCCGACAATTATTACTATAATTTGAAAAATGAAAATTATTTCCCAACACTTTCAATAGTAATTTTTTAGCTCATAAATTTAGACAAATGCGCACGATAATTTTTCTAACACTTAAAATCGTACAATTCCAACGACATACAAATGCATTACATACAGAACTGAGCTTTATATATTAGATATATATATATATATATACCAACACAAAATACGAACACAGTATACTCATTGCCAATGCAGGCCTGTTCGGGTTTTAATAAAAACAAGTTTTTTTTTAAATTAAAACAAATTACAACAAAATTTCATGTGTGTAAGTGCATTAGTTTTTTTTTTTTTTTTAAATACTTTTATTTGCAATTAAAACAAGTACATCAACATCACATTTTTTAACATAATTTTGAAAGTTTTGCATTAGTGTGTTCTGTGAAAATCGGTTTTATTTTATCTCTGCTATAAGACCTTTTAACCTTCAAAAGAATATAAGCCATGAAAGCTTTGTATAAGTAATGGTGTCTCGTGTTATGTTTGTTTTTATGATTTTTGTATTTATATTATTAATTTTAAATACTTTTCCTTTTTATACAGTGTCATTCTTTAAGTACTTAATAAAAAATAATAATTCAGAGAAATGATTGCTTTTTAATTTGTTTAGTACAAATCTATTACAAGGAGCTTATGAGCACCTCTATTTGACTATTTTAAAGAGGGAAATAAGTCATGCAAGTGGCTTGAACGTTTGTTTATCTTTGATAAGTTTGATTGTAGGAGAAAGAGGACGGCTTTCAGAGTGGTTTAAAAACAAAGGGAAAGAGAATATACAAGAGCGTGGGGTGGTGTCTATAGAATCAAGATAATCCAACTGCAGCTACGGTAATCTTTTTTATAAAAAAAAAACAATCAAGTCAAAAATGAACGAAAATTAATTTATTTTTAACAATAAAAAAATTGATTATGGTCGGCTGTGGGCCCCTAAATGGCGTGCCCCCCCCCCCCCCCCCCCGCATTGCGGGGTCTGGCGGCACTGTAGTTCCGCCCCTGCTACGGCGGATGGCAACTCGGGATATAGACATGATTTTTAATGACTTAAACGTCCGTTAAACGGAAATTGCTCAAAATTTAACAGAAGGCACAAAACTAGATCTTTTACTTACATGTGAAATTTCATTTATCTATCTGAAAAATTGAAAGTAGAGTAAGTTCCACTTCTATTTATCGGAAATCGCTGAAAAGTTGAAACAGAACTACAAATTTGATAAAATTCTTATATATGAAATTTGATCAATCTAGCTGTAACGGTACTCAAATTATCGTGTTCACAGACACACATACACACACAGACATGCGGACAAAATTGCAAAACTATGTTTTTCCGACTCAGGGAATGTAAAACGTCGAGATTTTTAAAAATCTCGATTTTTAGCACGATTTTTTTTCATACCAAAATAATATTAGCTTTTTGAGAAAAGAAGTATTTTGTGTACAGAAATAATTGTCACTATGATCATGTTGTTACAATAATTCAAGATTTATTTACAGATAACTATTTTACAAAAGCAAATGTTTTTGTTTTTAAACTAAAATAAAAATTTTATTTTATTTTGAAAGAATTATAAACAAAATGTAATAGATTCATAAAACTTTTTAACACATTCAAAAGATTATATGTATTTGAATCACGATTAGTTATTACATCTTTAGTTAATTTAATATTACATTCCTTAAATACTTTTAACTTTCAAGAACATGTTTATTTCCCTTGATTTTACAAGGTTTTTATATACTTACTTCTTTTGCCTATTCATCTGTCTGTCTGAAATTTCGACCTCTTCTCAACGTTAAATTCCTCTCAAACTTGGCACGTGGGTCAATACCTTATGACAATTCAATCTGAAATAAAATTTGACTTAAATGGATGCTTAATTTATTGTTAAAGAATTAATTAAAATTTACAACAATAAATACTATTTACCGCGCTATTATACGCACATTTTTTCGTGTTCATGTAGTGCGGAATATTTTTTAGTCATGCAACTCTAGGCCTACTGAAAAAACAAGTTAATTAAAAAGTCTAGTGACATTAATGCGCAATTTCCTTATGTTATCTAAAAATAGCTCTGACGTATAATGCTGGGGTGCGTTCAAGCTAGAAGAACGATCGGTTTGTAGGTGTTTATGTAATTTTAAAATTTGTGACTAAACGAGAGGATATTTTTGAAAACTTTCTTCGGCAATATTGTTCTAAATTATGGCAGGAATCGATTGGTACATGTTTCAAGTCGCTAAGTGGTCTGGTTGCCGAGATATGGGCCAAAAACTGCATTTGTTCGAGGTTTTTTGGCTTTTCCGGGAAATACATGAAAGAAACCCGGAATTTTTATGGCCTATGCTCATTCTCGTAGCTTGCTTAACATAATTGCTTTTGGAACTAGTCATCGATATTGCTTCGTTGAGGAGGAGATACGACTTAAAGCCCGGACACACATTCATCCATACATTCATTCATCCATCCATCCATCCATTCCCAGAAATGACGCGTTAATAAACGCAATTCTCCAGAATGGAAATTGCGCTAAAAACGCATAAAAACGATTTTATACCAAGCTTTTATACAATTATGATTTTATTTTTAGTTACCTAAATAGTAGCTCATTATTATACAGAGGCGTAGCGAAGGCGGGGAGGGGGTGCGGACCGCACCGGGTGACACCATTTAGGGGATGACACCAAGGCAAAAAATTTCAAAATGTACCGAAGAAAAATGCCTTTTGTCAGTTCCATTTATGATTAATTAAAGTTAGATACTCTTTTAAGTACAAATTGACAATTATTACAAGAAGGTAGGGGTGACACCATGACGTAAACATGCCAACTATGTTCAATGGTATTTATGTAGTTTTTTTACTTTCTCGTATATACGAAGTATAGAGAAAGTCTTGTAATCGTGCAAAAAAAAAAAATCGAGATTTTTACAAATCTCGACGTTTCACACCTCACTGATACGGAAAAACATAATTTTGCAATCTTGTCCGTATGTCTGTGTGTCTGTCTGTGTGTCTGTGTGTCTGTGTGTCTGTGTGTCTGTCTGTCCGTGTGTAAACACGATAACTTGAGAACCGTTACAGCTAGGTTGATGAAATTTCATATATAAGTATTTTATCAAAATCGTAGATCCGTATCAACTTTTGAGCGATTTCCGATAACCGGAAGTGGTACTTTTCCTACTTTGAATTTTTCAAAAGCCTATAACTTGAGTACTATTTCAGATAGATAAATGAAATTTCATATGTAAGTAAAAGATCTAATTCTCTACCTTCTATCAAATTTTGAGTCATTTCCGTTGACTGGAAGTAGTACTTTACGCTACTTCCGATTTCTCAAAAAACTAATGTAAATTTTAAAAGTAATAATAATATTGCGCACCATTATGCGCTTTTTTATTTGGCGTTCACTTGGTGTGCAATTAGTTTGTCTACGAGATTTTATTCTATTTTTAAAACTTTAAGTATTTAAAATGGATTAAAAATCATGTCTATAGCCCGAGCTCCCATCCCCTGTTATTTTATATAAGAATATTCGAGAAAGTTTAGGGGAGATCACTCCCGGTTTATTTAAATAATTTGTTTTACTTTTGACCTAGAAAATTCTATACCTTACATAGCGTACGTCTTGATAATTAGATCTAGATCTAAACCACATTTGAATGAAATAGTTCATTTCTTCATATTCTAAAATTGGAAGTTGACGCCATTAGTTTTTTTTTTTTTTTTTTTTTTTTTCCTTTTTTTTTGGCCTCAGACATGTAATTTACAGCGTCAGTTGTGTGTTCGCTTTAGTGTTACAGTTTTCATCATCGGCTTGTGAGGACTGATACAGATTTACAATAGTAATATTTCTTTCTTACTTGTAGCCTACTTTTATTCATTTAAGATGGTTTACTTATACATAGATCTAATACAAAACGTCTAAATATAAAAAAAAATTAAAAAATAAATAAAAAACAACCTGAAAATGTAAATGTGTAATTAAATGATGATTCAAAAGATTTTTTTTCCCTCGGTGTGGTGGGTGAGGGGGCGGGGGGGGGGGGGGGGGGGCGGCCATTAGTGTTGTGTACTTTTGGCATTTTTATTATGTGACATGTGACGTCATTGTTTTATGCGTTCTCGGCATATCTATATTTTTTTTTCCGGTTGCATGGTTAAACATGTGTTTGTACATTCGAATATGCCTGTATTTTTATGTTCCTTATCTTATAGCTTCAAAAATGTTGCAGATAGAGATAGAAGTGCGAAAATGGGCTTTTATATATTAGGATTAGTGTATATGCCTACTTTACACAATTATTAATTTTCTTGTTTTGTTTTTACTTCCTACATTCTCTACAATCACGTGACTGTCCCTACTCCTCTACAATCACGTGACTGTCCCTACCCACCTCTACAATCACGTGACTGTCCCTACCCACCTCTACAATCACGTGACTGTCCCAAAAATCACGTGACTGTCCCTACCCACCTCTACAATCACGTGACTCTCCCTACTCACCCACCTTTGCAATCACTTGACTGTCCTAACCCACCTCTACAATCACGTGACTGTCCATACTGTCCCTACATTCACGTTACTGTCCCTTTACAATAACTGTTTCTAAAATCACGTCGTAAAGCGCGACCTGGCAACCAGTTTCTTCCAGGCATCTCCGCCCCCCCCCCCCCGAAGCAAGTCTACCGCCCCCCCCCCCCCCCGAACGAGATGGAATTTATATAGTAAATATACACTTTTACTAGTGTCCGCCCCCCACCCCCCCGAAAAATGTTGACCGCCCCCCCCCCCCCCCTTGGAGAAAAAAGTCTGGAAGAAACACTGCTGGCAACCTGATCAGATCATCTGTTAGACACACATTAAACGTCTGTCCTCGCTACGCCCCTGGGTCCAGCACCATGCCCAGCTGCCTCTACTTTCCCTAACGTGAGTTAGGCACCCATCTAGGTGGACTCAGGGACGTCCCACTGATTTGAACCCGGATTAGAACTCGAGACTCTCGGGTTAGCAGTCTAGCTCTCTACCGTCCTATGATAAATTTAAAAAAAAAAAAAATAAACCTTGTTTTTCCGATGTATTGCACTGCTATTATTACACGGATTAGTTTCTAATGGACGTTAAGAATGATTATAATTAGGAAATAACCTTTCCAGAGCACTAGTAGTGGAATAAGTCAGACATTGATAACAAAGAGCTTTTTTACTTTCTTCTATACAGGAGTATAGAGGAAGTAGAAGAATCATATTTGTTCAGCGTCTTGATGTTTTATACCTTCCTGAGTTTGATCATGCAAATCATGTCAACACAATAGTCACATTTTGTGAGCTTAGGATTAGTATTTGAAATGTATGGTACACTCATTCTTCAACATTACAGAACATCCACCTCAATTTTTTATCAATTAAATATATTTTATTAATAAGACATATTCAGCAATAAAAATAATTTACAATGTATTAAATTTTTTTTTTTTAAAGATTATGCACAACATGAAAAAAAAAATTGTATGTGGAATAAAGTATTTTGAACCCTTCAATCCACAAGGCAGCTGATATCGAGTTTACCATTTTCAATGCCCTTGGCATATGAAAGGATAATGTGGTCAGCAATATGTCTAGCCTCCATTACATTCCCTAACATGAGTCAGGTACCCAACAGAACTAGGTGGACTCTGGAATGTTCTACAGATCCAAGTCCAGGATCAGAACTTGAGCCTGTCAAAATATATCTTTTTATAACAATCACTATAAAAAGTGACCAGTCAATAAAATAGAAATATAAACAAAAAGTAATACAAAAGTACAACTTATTAGACTTACAGAAAATAATTTCTCACTACCAGAAAACTTTACTTGTGTATTAACATTGTGCATAGAAAATCCCTTATTAGTCTATTCATTAAAGATTGTGTTTAAAATTAATAGCTAGCTAAATTGGATGAATTGAATTAATCACTGTATACAAAATTTGTTTTGGTAGGTAACTGGATGCATCTAAAAAAAATCTGAAAATAATTTCAATAGATTACTTTTTGTATGAAATTTTAAAAAAAGAAATACATTTAAAAATTAAACATTAGCCAGACTTTAAGCAGTCACATTAGGCTGAAACAGTTCTCAGAACAATGCTCTACCAAAAACTGCACTAATAGAAAAATGTTCAAATGCAAAACAGTTATACAATTACATTTTCAAATGTTTAATGTACATGTGGTCATTCTTTGCTAACATAAATAGATCATCTTTTTTCCAGGTACAAATTTTTCCTTGTCACGAACGTTGAACAAAAAACATTATCACAACATATGGACATAGTACTTGCATAAAACTTATTAAACAAGCGCAACAAACTTTAAGCAGGTAAACGTACAGCACACATCAACCAGACTTTAAGCAGAGATGTAGGCCGTGGCGATGTGTCCATCTTTGCTGTAGGAAACGATCCTGACGGGACTTCCGTTGAGGGAGATGTTGCAGACGCCCCCGGGGTGGGACAGGAAACAAAGGGAGTAAATGGCCAGCTCAAACTCGGGGCTTACACCGATGAAAAAACTGCCCAAAGTTTTCACTCTGTTGTCCCATGAGAAGGCGGCACCTATGATTGACGGCTGAGGAAACAAGAAAAAATAAACACCTATGATGGACGGCTGAGGAAACAAGAAAAAATAAACACCTATGATGGACGGCTGAGGGAACAAGAAAAAATAAACACCTATGATGGACGGCTGAGGGGAAAAAATAAACACCTATGATGGACGGCTGGGGAAAACAAGAAAAAATAAACACCTATGATGGACGGCTAAGGAAAACAACAAAAAAATAAAAACCTATGATGGACGGCTGGGGAAAACAAGAAAAAATAAACACCTATGATGGACGGCTGAGGGAACAAGAAAAAATAAACACCTATGATGGACGGCTAAGGAAAACAACAAAAAAATAAACACCTATGATAGACGGCTGAGGGAACAAGAAAAAATAAACACCTATGATGGACGGCTAAGGAAAACAACAAAAAAATAAACACCTATGATGGACGGCTGGGGAAAACAAGAAAAAATAAACACCTATGATGGACGGCTGGGGAAAACAAGAAAAAATAAACACCTATGATGGATGGCTGAGGGAACAAGAAATTATAAACACCTATGATGGACGGCTGAGGGAACAAGAAATTATAAACACCTATAATGGACGGCTGAGAAAAACAAGAAAAAATAAATTAATATTTTTTTCATAGAAACGGTGGTCATATTTTTATTTTTAAAAATATTTTTTTTAATCTTTTGATTAATATGAATGATTTTTATTATTTTTCAAATAGTTAAAAAAATTAAGTGAATGTTCAAAATTTTTAAAGTATTTTAAGTAAATGTTCAAAATTTATAAAATGTCCACAAATAATGAAATGTTTTAGATTTTATATACAATGGAAAAATTGTAAACCCATTGCTAAACACAGAAATGAGCTAACTAAATCACAATATAGACTTCACACTCTTTAAAAAAAAACAAGGTTCCAAAATATACAGATCACTACTTATCAGTCATTCAACAGTGCCAACAACTTTATTGTGTAGAGCACCAGGTATATCAGTCATAGAATTAAACAGATCCATCAAATTATTTGAGATTTGCTGCACAGGGAACAGGTTGTAATATACCCTGCAACTGCCACAAAAGAAATATTTCCAAAGTTGGTTTAATATAGCCTGCAGTATTGGCGACCCTCCATAACAACTAAAGTTAGCATTGATGGTTGATCTTAAAATTTTTAAGTTGGCATTTTAAATGCTGATTGTAAAGGGGAACTAGTTATTAATTAATATGCACAACAGTATCTGAGAGATATTAATTTTACTGTTAATTTCATCCAAATTGGGGAATAGAATTTACTAAATATTATTTTTATACCAATCATATAAGTTTTATATTTTTCAAAGATAATTTAAATACTTTTAAGCCAGATTTTTAATATTTTACCACTATTGTGCACAGTATGAATATATAAATATAATTAATAAATCTAAAAATAGATATTCCAGACCACCTTTTTATATTTTTGGATTTAGCTAAGTAATTTGCAGTGAAAAGCAACTCGTTTCATCATAACTAAAACCTACTGAAACCAATAACTCAAGCTTTTATTCACAAAACCTACCTTAGCCTGAGACACATATCCGAAGTAGTTCAATGACCCAGCCTTCTCCTTCTCGTAGAAAGACACCCAGTTGTGGAAGCCGTTGACCGTGGTTCCACTCTTGTACTCTCCCACCATGATATGCTCAAAGCCGCTTGTGTCAGGGACTGTGCTAGAGCCACTACGAGCGTAAAAATCAAACCAGTGTCTCTTGAGTACGCCTCTAAGGTCTGACTGGCTGGTCACCAAACCTGAGATAAGAAGAATTTTTTAAATTTTAGCAGAGCTAAATAATAACAAAAGTTTTTATTTGACAGCTACAGTAAATCAAACAAATGCCAAAGCCTAGGTATTAAAACCATTTTTAATTAGGTACAGTGTCTAGGTATTGAAAATTAAGTACAGTCTAGATATTGACAATTTCTTTTAGTTTAGTTACAGCCTAGGTATTGAAAACTTAGGTATTACAAACTTAGTTTAGGTACAATCTAGGTATTATAAACTTAGTTTAGGTACAATCTAGGTATTATAAACTTAGTTTATGTAGAGCCTAGGTGGTAGTAGTTGTACAGTCTAGGTATTGAAAAGTTAGTTAAGGTACAGTCTGAGTATTGAAAACTTAGTTTGAGTAAAGTCTAGATCACGGGTTCCCAACCTGGGGGTCGCGACCCCCCTGGGGGTCGCGAAGGCCTTTCTGGGGGGTCGCCAACTGGTATACTAAACCTTAGTAATGAGAAACAAAACATGAATATTTAGAAGAATATCTGAAATTCGGCTTTACTAACTTCCCTGGAAATGGAATAGGGAAGATGCCATGCGTACTGTACAAAGTTGTTTTCAGTCACGAGTTTATGAAATCTCCAAAACTTAAACGTCATTTTAGACGAGTTATTCGGAACACACAAAAAAATGTATGGAGGTCTTTCGTCTGCATGAAGCTAGTTGCAAACGTCAGAGACTTGATCGAACAGGAAGTTTTCACCAAGGAAACACAGCATTAGTGCAAGCATCAAACGGAGTTGCGATAGAAATTGCCAAGCAAAAAAAAGCACAGTAGGAGAAAATCTTATCAAACCCTGCATGTTGAAGATGGTGAAGTTAATTCTTGGGGATTCCAGTGCAGTAAAGATGCAAAAAATATCTCTGCCTAATAATACTATTCAGCGGCTTATAGAAGACATGTCCGTAGATTTTAAATAAAAATATTTTAATGAAATCAAGCTTTCACTATTGTTTGCTTTTCAAGTTGACAAATCAACAGACGTGAGTTCGTGTTCTCTGTTGCTAATCATATATTCATTCATATGTTAGCAAAGAAGAGTTGCTATTTTGTGAAGATAGCATGGAAAAAATAAATACGTTTTATGAAGCTGGATGATTAAAATGGGTTAAAACGGCTGTGGGGGCTTGTACGTATAGTGTGCCATCTATGTTTAAGTCAAAATCGGGCTTTCAGAAAACCGAAAAGATTTAGCTCCCTAACCACTGCCCTCGCCATCAAGAATCCATTGCTAGAAAAAGTCATAAATTAAATATGGAGCCTTCAAAGAACTGAGCAAAGACATTAATAAAGATCACGATGTTCTGCTTTTCTACACTATAGTACGCTGGGTGTCAAACGAAATGTTGTGAATCGTGTTTTTTTAATTGAGATCTGAAATCAAACTGTTCTTGGAAGTGCAAACGAATCAAGACCTTTTGGTATACTTAAAACGACATAGAGTAGTTGGAGAGCGTATCATAACTAGCAGATATATTCGAACATCAACATAAGCTTAACCTGAAGCTTCAGGAAAAATGAAAGAATATTATCGCTTTCCATGAAAATCTCAGTGCATTTTTACCAAAGCTGCAAAATTGGCAAAGAAAATAAATCTAGGAAATATTGTAAATTTGAGAAACTCTGCAGTGTGGTAGATGAATCTGATTGTGAGATAATTAAATTTTTGAAAGAAGCAATTTCTAGGCATCTTGAATCTCTTGTAAACGAACTGCAGCTCTATTTTTCTGAGCTGAAAAAAAGAAGAATCTGCACTGGCACATGACCCATTCTCTTCTTCCCTTGATGTTGCCAGCGTTCCCGATGAATTGCAAGATGAATTCTTTTATTTGCAGAATGATTATGCGTAATATGAAAAACTGCACACACAATTTTGGTTTAGCATTCACCATTTATACCCAAACGTAAAATTGATTGACTTTTCGAGAATATATTTTCAACACTATTCTCAAATTAAAAACAAAATTAAGAAATAAATTGAATGTTGATGATGACATAGGTTGGCGTTAACAAAAACTTAACCACGAATGTTTAGTAAATAGCATGCAATTTTACTCATGGTATTAAAACAGAGATCAAGGGTAGTTCATATTGAAAGTCTACTAGAAAATATTATTTTAGTGCTTGTTAATTTCTATACTAATTTCGGCTTTTTAATTCTATGGGGGTCGCGAGTCACTTACTTTTTATAAAAGGGGGTCGCCACTCAAAAAAGGTTGGGAACCACTGGTCTAGATATTGACAATTTTGCTTTTTAGTTTATTTAGGCCTACAGCCTAGGTATTAAAAATTAGTTTAGGTACAGTCTAGGTATTGCAAACTTTTTGTTATTATAAATATTTTTTAAATTAATTTTTGTTTTGTTTTAATAGTATTGAATCACATAAATGGAATGCTTCCCACCAAAAGAATGTATTGAATTGAATGAAACAGCATAACAAGATATTACTTTAGATATCAATATTTAACTAACTTTTAATGAAATTTTAATGATCATCTAATTATCTAAAACTTCATGACACATTCAATTGATATGAAAACTTAAATTACGGGTCAAGTTTGTAACAAATGGACTCTGTTAAAGCCAGTAAAAATTAGTTCTTAAGTTTTAACCCATAACAAAGACAAAAGCACTAACGACAAAGCTAAATAAAAGCTTGTAAAAATTTGCAACTATTAATGACTAATATAAAATGTTTCTAGTACAGCTAAGCTGAAATAATTTTCTCAGGGTTAGATTTTACAGATGGCATTACTAATATGAAATGTTAAATTTTCATTATCATCGTATTTTAACTTACTAAATTAAGTTTTAATTCAAATAGAAGCTAACCAATCATAGACCTCTCAACTAAGCTTTTGTTCTTTTGTTTTATGATGTTTTAGAAAAAATAATATTGTCTAAGCCATCCTCTAAATTTAGTTTTAATTCAAACTGTTCAATAACTAGTGTTTACAAAAGTAACTTTACATCATTTTTTAAAAGCTATCTAGCCCCTTTTAACAATATTGGGTTATTACCCTTGCAAGTGAGATAGTTGAGTAGTTTCTCCATGACTTTAGTGGCCAGGATGGCGTCTAAAAAGGCGTTGTCTTCAGCAAGTTCAGCAGCTGTGGCCGTCTCTCTGGCACCTTTGACTGGATCGTAGTTGTTCATCAGATTTGACAGCAGCTTGTAGGTGCCAGATCCAAGTTTAGCCTCATTTACATAGGTAAACAACCTGGGGTGTAATGAGAAATGTAATAGATAACCATAAATTAACATGACTCTGTAAATAGAGAACCTGTGTAGATTTACATAAGTAAACAACAATTGAAAATTAAAAGAGTATTAACTTAGGTTTGAATATTGGAGTGAATAAAATAATTTAGTATAGAAAAATGTAAAGTTTAAAAACTGGTCTGATCTTACGCGTGTCCGATTTTTACAAAACTTTTAGTTATATGAGATAGATAATATACCAAAGTTTGAAAATTAAAAATAGTTTTTGTGAACTTTTAGCTGAAAACCAATGCTCATGTTGGAGTATGATGAATTCACGCTCTACAAATATATTATTGTGTCATTTATTACAATTCTTCTTATTAATTTCTGTACCATTGAGAGTTTAAATTTAGACTCATCAAACTAACTTCTGAGTCGACTTGTCAGTGGTTGTGCCAGCTGACACTTTGGTCTGGTAGTTGACAGTGACATCAGACGCTGACATCCTGTTGACATCGCTGGCCCATAATTCCTCTGACACAGCTGTCAGACTCATACATCTCCCTGTGGAACCTGCAAGTGAAAAATTTCATAACAAAAAATATTAAACTCAAAAGCAATTTTAAAAACTTTACTTATCAAATAAAAGGAAACTTTATGTAATTGCTCATTAGCTAAAAATCTTTGCTTAAAAAATAATTAATTATACTAATATAAAGATATAAACATAAAAGAAAATAAATTAAAGTAAATTATTTGAACTAAATTCACATCTATTTTTATAATAAAAAAATTAATAGTCTCTTGTTTTACATTCACTTAAAAATTATGTAAAGTGTTCTGAATTTACTGTTAACTTTACTGCCAGGCAAGATGGGAATGAAAATATAGTTCAAATTAAGACTATAATAGTTCATATAGGCTGAGTGCCCTCTGTAAAACAGCAAAGGATGATGTAAAACAGCAGATGATGAAGTAAAATAGCAGAGGATGAAGTAAAACAGAAGATGATGAGTTTACCAACTGTAACTACTTTTTGTAAGAGCATACATCCCAACTTTGTCACTGAAAAATGCATTGCTTATAAAGTTAATGACAGTTAAGAAAATTATATGTGTTTGTATTAGAGGGTTAAATGTTAAGACTTACTGGCAGTACATAATGTTGCATAATCAGCACAACAGTCGTTGTATCTGACACAGGCAGAGTTGCACTGACAGGGTTTACTGGCGTCCAGCAGAGATCCACATCTGTTCTGGCATGTGGCTGGAAAACAATCAAAGTATATGGATGGGAACATCACAAAATTTGTCTTCGATAACATCACAAACATGTGTTAATTAGAATAATATAAACAGATTTTTAATCGAGCAATACAAAACTTGAGTTTATTAAAGCAATACAAACTTGTTTATTGGAACATTACAAAAATTTTCTTCACCAGAACCTCTCTATTTAAATTTCATTCTTTGTTGCTTTCTTTTTTCTACATTGTGGTTAAGAACTACCAAATGTATCAAACTGTGTTATGAACTGCATTGTTTTTTTAAATTTGTTAATGGTATAGGACTTTTATTCTACGTAAAAAATAATTTAGCGACGTGGTATAATATATTTTTACCACTTCGTCCGTGAGTGGGCAGGGGGTGAAGCAGCGGTGGCCCTTTTTTTAAATTGTAGTTTGACAAAATAATTTTAAATTGTAAGGCTCAGTAATTAAGTCTAAAAATTTGTAAAAAGATTGGCTTGACGTACACTTAAATTTGACTTTGAAAATCACTACTGCCACTACTACAGCAAATACAGGCAAGACGATTCGCAAACTAGTGTCACATATCAGTGACCTGATCCATCCAGCCATTTTCATTTTTTCATCAAAAACATGTTTTATTTCATATTTAGACTATACAGCAGCTGATAAGATCTAAAACAATAATTTTTTTAGAATGTCATTTTTAAAAAAAGCGAAATTGTAATAATACTGCAAATTATTAAAGGCTGACATCAGAAAGGAATATTTAGAAAGATTAAATAAGGGCCTAGGCATATAATAATTTAACGGGCTTACTACTAATACTATCATTAACCTAAGAGCCTAAGACTAAGAATAAAGATTTTTTTTAAAGAATGTGGTTTTTTCTTAGAAAGCCATGTGTGTATTTTAGTTAACTACCAGTAACCCAACACCCCTTTTTAAAGAATAAGATTGATTGCATGCTGGTATAGAACTAAAATACTAAATAATAGCAAAATAGTACATATTCCCCATTCATTGGCCTGAATTCTAAATGTGTAGGCCTAGGTCGGCTTAGGGCCTATCGATGAATAAATTATAGAAATTTTATTTTTTAAATTAGACCTAGGCCTAAAAAAACAATTAGGCCTAAAAACAATTTTTTCTTTAGCTATCTATGCGCAAGTAAACCAACATAGATCTAGACTATATCCTAATTACCATTTTAGTGTGATTAAGTAATGGTGCATAACGTTTTTATTCAATGTTGGTGGTGACATTAGTAATTTTAGTTTCGTTTTAGAATGAAAATGCTTGTAACTTGGTAACATGGGCCTAACTAGAAAGTTGCTTGATTTTTACAAGGGGAAGTCATTCTTATTTTCACTATTTGCCAGGTGCAATGGCTAAATGCTTTTTTTTAATGCCAAAATATTTAACTTATTGCCGATTGAACATTTCTGCTAAAGTAAAGTAGATCTAGATTCTATTCTTAATCTTATTTACCAAAATTATTTTTGTGTTTTGAACAATTATTTTGTACTTTAACAAGCAATCAATACACAAACTCTGTGTAAAGTAGTAAAACACGTTATCCGTTAATGTCAAAATAGGTTTGGGATGACCCATTTTCACCACTATCGTTCAAACAAATAGATTACGCTATGTAGATGTTTGTAGTTGAAAGGCTTAGGACATAAAATATGTTCCTACTTGTACATTCTTGCACGAAGGCTATGTAGTCACAGAATTGTTTACTTTCGCTGAAGGCCAGACCTGGCGGACAGTCCATGATGAACAACCCTGCCGCCCCACACGCCCTGAATTTGCTGCAGTCGCCCTCCACCCTCTCCAGGTAGTTGGTGTTGGTGCATGGCGTCAAGCTGTTTGCCTGGGGTAGGGCAGCCAAAAGCACGAGAACTGTTCGTGGTAATAAAAGTAAACTTGATGAACTGTTACTGGTGTTTAGAATTAACATATATTGCAGTATATTATAAGAAGGTTTATATTCCTGGGTAGAAGCACTTGAAACGTTCCGAGAGGCACTTCCCATTATCTGGTTGGGAAGGGAAATATTTTTTTTATTGAAAATATATTTTTACAAATTCGTCTGTGAGCGGTGGCCCTTTATTTAAAATGTAGTTTGACGAAGTAGTTTTTAATTGTAAGGCTCAGAAATAAAGTGTATAGCAACAAAATATACAGGGGAGCAAACCAGTGAAGTCGTGAGCTGCAACTTTGTAAGAGTAGCGCCCCTTCTATAATGTTTTATTTTTAACTGTAGTTACCAATCATCTGTCATCATAAGGTCACTAACTAGGCCTATAGTAAATTAATTAAACACTTTAGCTGTTGCCTTAATTATACGTGTGTTGTTTCTCGTCTATCAATGTATCACTTTTTAGGTAGATCTAACCATTACGAACACTACACGGGTTTGTTGTTGTTGTTTTTTTAATAATTTTTCTTGAAAATTTATCATATTAGGTTCAAGTGTAACGGTCTTTAGATAGACTTTTGATAGTGATTTTATTTTTTAACAGAAGCGAAATTAGTTTTAAACCACTGATAATAAATTACATAGCTTAAATGAGCACACCAGTGATTAAAAAACCTAACTACAAATTATTATTTTAATTACTATTAGATGAAACAATAAAATAAACGAGTAACTAAACAACAACATACAGAAGACAGAGAAAATATCCATCGTTTGTATCAAACGAAAATAAACGACAGAGTTCCTTGTTGAACTTCACAACATCAGGCTTAATTGTACAGATATGATATTTTTATCTAACTCGTTAAGAAGGAAAACATCGAGTGAGATCGAACATACTGATTCTTTTACCAAGGCATTGCTAAACTTCCTTGTACTATTATTATGCCGAGATCGTCTAAGTTTAAAAAATAAACCACTCCAACAGATAAAAAATAAAAAGAGCATATTGAATAAATAAACTAATAAATCAGTATATATATATATATATATATATATATATATATATATATATATATATATATATATATATATATATATATATATATATATATATATATATATACATATACATATATGTAGGCTACAAATAGCCAATATATAAATCATATATATATATATATATATATATATATATATATATATATATATATATATATATATATATATATATATATATATATATATATACATATATATATATATAATACCCATAATAACGGTGATGTTTTGGTGTGTGTGGGGGGGGGGGGGTATTTCTGGTGCTTTATGATAATATCACATATGAAAGGAAAATCTAATACCATGACTTATTTACGTATTTGATTGGAAGAAGCTATCTTTCGTACTTCAACGTAAACTTTTTTCTTATAATTTTGATTTTTAACGTTATTTAGATCGATGTCTTATTAGGAGATGAGTTAGTTTTGTGGTATTAGTTTCGGTATGTTTTAAACAGTGGTATGTTCTAGTTGCGTGAGTTGTTTACGTGCAGAGATGTTCCGCTTGATTGACCACTAGAACGTGACAAATTTCACCGATCAGGTGACACCTGTGCAATGAACACGGAAGTTAATTGCGCTACTATAAATAGAACACCCGTCACCTCAAGTTTACGACGTCGTTTGAGTCTAATATTTACTTTGGGTTCGATCCTGTTGACTTTACATTCCTCGTATACATTTTTTTAACCACCCATATAGGTCTGTGATGCTTTGGTTGTCCTAATTAGGTTGTCCACTGCAGATAGTCTACTTTCTACAGGTGGTGTACTTTCTGCAAGTAGTCTACTTTATGCAGGTAGTCTACTTTCTGCAGGTAGTCTACTTACTGCACGTATCTAATTTCTGCAGGTTGTCTACTATCTGTGTCTGCAGGTTGTCTACTTTCTGTGTCTGCAGGTAGTGTACTTTCTGCAGGTGGTCTTTTTTCTGCAGGTAGTCTACTTACTGCAGGTAGTCTACTTTCTGCAGGTAGTCTACTTTCTGCAGGTATTCTACTTTTTGCAGGTAGTCTACTTTCTGCAGGTAGTCTACTTTCTGCAGGTAGTCTACTTTCTGCAGGTAGTCTACTTTCTGCAGAGTGCAGGTAGTCTACTTTCTTCAGGTGGTCTACTTTTTGTTTCTGCAGGTAGTCTACTTTCTGCAAGTTATTGACTTTCCGAGTGTGTGTCAAATCTATCACATTACCAAGACAGTAGCGTCTACAGCGAGACGTTGGCTTATATGCTATTTAAGGTATTCAACTTCAGAATTTAACAGAGAATATAATGCTATGTAGATCTAGTCGAAAGTGAATTATATATTTTTCATGACACAAAACATTCCCAAGTAGGGTGTTTGGGATAAAATGTATTTGGTTATTTTAGACAGATGAAAAATTATTAAAAAACGATTAAACAAACACAATTATTAGTAAAGATTTAAATAGTACTTTCGCACTAGTTTATTAAATAACTCTAGACTTATTAAGCAGCGACGTAGGCCGTGGCAATGTGTCCATCTTTGCTGTAGGAAACTATCCTGACGGGACTTCCGTTGAGGGAGATGTTGCAGACGCCCCCAGGGTGGGACAGGAAACAAAGGGAGTAAATGGCCAGCTCAAACTCGGGGCTTACACCGATGAAAAAACTGCCCAAAGTTTTCACTCTGTTGTCCCATGAGAAG
The DNA here is from genome assembly GCF_028476545.2 of Physella acuta. Classification (NCBI taxonomy): domain Eukaryota; kingdom Metazoa; phylum Mollusca; class Gastropoda; family Physidae; genus Physella; species Physella acuta. The sequence continues at coordinate 96,054 of NW_026733167.1, forward strand.
GCGGCACCTATGATGGACGGCTGAGGAAATACAAGAAATAATAAACACCTATGATGGACGGCTGAGGGGAAAAAATAAACACCTATGATGGACGGCTGAGAGAATACAAGAAAAAAATAAACACCTATGATGGACGGCTGAGGAAAACAAGAAAAAATAAACACCTATGATGGACGGCTGAGGAAAACAAGAAAAAATAAACACCTATGATGGACGGCTGAGGAAAAATGTTGACAGTATAATTAAAATGTTATTATATGATTTAAATGACGAATTTATGTACCTACTCATAACTTTTCATAAAAGCAAACATGATGTTTAGTTCCGCACTAAGTCAAGTCGCAATAGAGCTGGTAAGTAGGTCACCAACCAGTTCCATGGCTCTTGCAGGTTTTGTTAAGCAGTAGAATTAGTTGGTGACCTACTTACCAGCCCTATTACGTACCCCGTGAGTTAGGCGCCTATCCGAGCATGGCAGATAACAAACTTGAGTCTGGGATCCGAACTCGTGGATTTTAGATTAGAAATCGAGCGCTCTACCTCCGAACCACTTCTAATAAACTTATCAGATGAATTGCACCCAAATATCAATTACAATTTAACTAGCTAAAACTGGTAAATTTGAATGAATAACTAACTTTGAATACTGGAACAAAAAAAAACAACTTACATTAGCCTGAGACACATATCCGAAGTAGTTCAATGACCCAGCCTTCTCCTTCTCGTAGAAAGACACCCAGTTGTGGAAGCCGTTGACCGAGGTGCCGTCCTTGTACTCGCCCACAATGACGTGTTCGAACCCACTCGTGTCCAGGATAGTTCCAGTGCCGCTACGGGCGTAGAAGTCAAACCAGTGTTTCTTAAGTACCGTCCTGAGAGCGGCCTGGCTGGTCACTAAACCTGAGGAGGTAAACATTTATTTGTTAGATACAGGACCACCAAACCTTAGGCAGGTAGAAATCTATGTTTTAGATACAGGGTCATCAAACCAGAGACAAGGAGAAATTTATTTCTTAGATATAGGATCACCAGTGGCGTAGCGAGGTCGGGTGTCACCCGGTGCGGCACTTAATGGTGCCACCCCCCCCCCCCCCCCAGAGGCGTAGCGACACTTCCCGGGGACAAACTTTCAAATTTTCGATTTGCATCCCCATCAAACTTTCGATATGCACTTCCGCTTCCCTGAAACTTACGATTTGCACCTCTTAAAACACTATTTATCATTTTTCTCTGCATATTTTGCTATTTTTTTGCCCTGGTGTCACCCCCCCTAAATGTTGTCACCCGGTGCGGTCCGCAACCCCCGCCCCCTCCCCCCCCCCCCTCGCTACGCCTCTGAGGATCACCACACCTGAGGCAGGTAGAAATGTATTTGTTAGATACTGGTACAGAAAGTCACCAAAACTGAGGCAAGGAGAAATTTATGTTTTCGATACAGGTATCAAAGTTTGTAATTAAACCTAAGGCCAGGAAAATGTTATATCATTAGCGCTACAAAGGCTCGCATTCAGAGGCACAATGGAATCTTTACCGTTGGGGGTGGGGGAATGGCACATAATGCTCCCTACCTCAGTGGTAAAACATTTTCCCTATCATTACTTTTACGTGTATACCCATATATGGTGCTAGATGTCAAATTTTACACGTTAGAAAAAAAACCTTTAAAACAAAGAAAAAAGGTCACGATATCAGCGTGTTTGGCCTATAGATTAATGTATAGTTTATGGTGTCTTGCTGGTAATAAAAGATGTAATACTCGCTGATAGATAGGCGATGCCCGCGTAATACTGAGAAAATGTGATCGAGGGGAATAGGGGGGGGGGGGTGCTATCATGTTCCACATCGCATTAAATCGATAACCGTTGGCTTTAGAAGTATGAAACGTTCAGAATAGATAGCTATATGGCGTTACTACTGAATTTAGAAATTTAAAAAATTAAGAGCAAAAAAATATTTTTATCGAAAAAATCCGTATATTCTATCCTTAAAACAGGCTCATTTACCCTTGCAAGTGAGATAGTTGAGTAGTTTTGTCATGACTGTGGTGGCCAGGATGGCGTCTAAAAAGGCGTTGTCTTCAGCAAGTTCAGCTGTTGTGGCCGTCTCTCTGGCACCTTTGACTGGATCGTAGTTGTTCATCAGATTTGACAGCAGCTTGTAGGTGCCAGATCCAAGTTTAGCCTCATTTACATAGGTAAACAACCTGGGGTGTAATGAGAAATTTACATAGGTAAACAACCTGGGGTGTAATGAGAAATTTACATAGGTAAACAACCTGGGGTGTAATGAGAAATTTACATAGGTAAACAACCTGGGGTGTAATGAGAAATTTACAAGGTAAACAACCTGGGGTGTAATGAGAAATTTACATGGTAAACAACCTGGGTTGTAATGAGAAATTTACATAGGTAAACAACCTGGGGTGTAATGAGAAATTTACATAGGTAAACAACCTGGGGTGTGATGAGAAATTTACAAGATAAACAACCTGGGGTATGAATAAAATAAACAAATTATGTTACTGTAACTGGCAAAATCAGCTGGACGACTGGCGTATAAAATGGAAAAAGAGACACCATGTTTTAAATCTGGCAAAATCATTTGTTTTTCCTGTAACTCGTGTTGCTTTGTTTTGTCGTTAGTATTTTTTTTTTTTTGGTTGTTCCGCTTAGGGGTAAAAATTTATCTTATGTAGGTTTTACAAATCCAAAAAAAAAAAGGAAGCTAAAGGTTTAGATCTGAATTTTGGCTAGGTAGCAGTAACACAATTTGCAATTAATGATATTATTTTTTAGAATAATTGACGACAAACGAATAGGCTAAATTTAACAGTGATTTATAAATTTGCTGTTGTTTTCTGTTGTTTCTTTAAAAAAAAAAGTTTTAAAAAATTGTAAAAATAACTTTTTTAACCGAAGATAGTCCCCAATCTTATTTTATGTTAATTAAAATGAAATCATTGTTTTATTTATATAAATTAATACACGTTGTTTAACTTTAACCCTAAAGCTAATTTTTAAAACAAATTAAAACTATATTGCGTGACACAAACATTCAACAAAAACTAACTTTTGAGTCGACTTGTCAGTGGTCGTGCCATCTGGCACTTTGGTCTGGTAGTTGACAGTGACATCAGACGCTGACATCCTGTTGACATCACTGGCCCAGAGATCCTCAGAGATGGCAGTCAGACTGACACAGCTACCTGTGGCACCTGCGGGTGACAGACGTGTCAACATGTGCGTTAAATATCATTAAATTAGGGATTCATTCAGGTTTTGATAAAAAACGAAACAAAATAAAAGTCTTTAAAAAATTGATAAAACAAACGGATCTAGATCTATAGCTTTTAAGTATTTTAAAAATAAATACATAAATATTAATTACTTTTTTTTTAAATTGACGGCTTTGATATACAACTATTGAAAATACACTATGTAATTCAATTTAATTTTTTTTTTAAATTGTTTCGATTTCAAATGTACTCAAATTAGTTGTCAAATTTTTAAACATCTTACAATAGTATGTTTTTTAAGCGACTAAAACAGTAATTACGAGAGTGCCTAATTTTAGTTACGTTGAATCATTCAGTTAATGGTGTAGTTAATGTATTTTTTTAGTACCAAGTTGCAAATTATAATGAAATGTCAAAAGGTATAATGTACCTCCAGTACACAATGCCACATAATCAGCACAACAGTCGTTGTATCTGACACAGGCAGAGTTGCACTGACAGGGTTTAGAGGCATCCAGCAGAGATCCACATCTGTTCTGGCATGTGGCTGGAACATCATCAGTTTGTTTATGGGAAAATTACAAGTATTTGATTTGGGAACATTACAAACATTCGTCTTTGTGAACATTACAAAACTTTGGTTTTGGGGAACATTACAAACATTCGTCTATGGGAACATTAAAAAAATGTGGGAACATTACTAGCATTTGATTTGGGAACATTACATACATTTGTTTCTGGGAACATTACAAATATTTGTCTTTGGGAACATTACAAACATTTGATGTAGGGAACATTACAAACATTTGTGTTGGGAACATTACAAACATTTGTGTTGGGAACATTACAAACATTTATTCATAAACCATCACGATTACGTCTTTTAACATTATAAATATTCTTTTATGAAAATATCACATTTACTAATATGACATCACACAAACGTATTTAATGAGGACAGCACAGATATGTATATATGGGTATAACATACATATTTTTTGGAACATCACTAATATATTCCTTGTGGAAATAAAAAACACGTGTTATGGGAACTACTCAAGTATTTCTTGGAAATATTAGAAATATTTATATAAGAGAACATCAAAAATATGTATTATACGAGAAAAATGGCCCGTTGAGGAAGGATACACCGGGCGCTAGGTTGATAGTGCTGTCTCTTTTCTCTAAACTAAAACCAACCCACCCCCCCACACACACCACCCCCACCCCCACCCCTCCCACCCTCACCCACCCCACACACCACCCCCCCCCCCCATTCAACGAAATATAATTATATACTTTTTCCAGTGTCCGCCCCCTCCCCGAAAATTCTACCCCCGCCCCCGAAAATTTCAAGTACCCCCACCCCTCTCCGGGGAGGAAAAAGTCTGAAAGAAACACTGGTGTCGCGCTTAGCCACTACGCGAAGAATTGCATTAAAGAAATTGCGAGAAAACCACTTTTTAGATTAGACACATTAATTAGGCGGTAATTTTATTATAGAGTATCGATGAAGAAATTTCTTTTGAGTTGGGGAGGGGGGGGGGCTCAGACGTTCTTACGCGGGGGTGGGGCTTCGCCCCTACCCGAAGAATTGTATGAAAGAAACTCTTCACGCAAACCACTTAGATAAGACAAAATTTCCTTTTTATTCAATGTTTACTCTCCGGTTTGAGATTATTTTCTACTCTGTGCTAAATGTGTCGACGTCATACTTCGTCTTTCGTTTCACTGTGAGAGTTTTTAAATTGCTTGTGTTTTCTCTAGAGCGTTCTTGTCAGACAGAGCGTTCTTGTCAGATAGACAGACAGACAGCGAAACTATTAGTATTAATGAACTATTAGGATACATTAATTTATATAGGAACATCACAAACAAATATTTATTGGGAATATCAGAAAAACGTATACATAATTATATAAAAGCACATATAATTTGAAGTATCAGTTTACATTAATGGCAACATCACATATTCGAATTCAATGGGAACATCACAAAACTTGCATTCAATAGTTTTATTTATTTCACGTCTTGTATGTACATAGAGACACATTCATAAAAAAATGCATAGTTAAAAAAAAGTGTATATTTTAAAACACAGCTGTTATCTAGTCCAAGTTCTGTATCAATCAGCAACGTAATTCTTAATCACCATAGTGATCATGAAAAAATGTCGATATTACGAGTGTTTTATTAGGCAACACAGTGCTAATTGTTGACGAGTGTTGTTTATTTTTTATTTTATTTTTTTTTTTTTATTATTATTTTTTTTTGTTTTTATCTAGTAAGGGCGAAATCATGTCAGGCAGATGGAAAGATTATAAAAAATCTCAGGCGCTGTGTGCTATGGGGTGCACGCTTAACTACACGCATGAACACACGCTTAACTACACGCATGAACACACGCTAAACTACACGCATGAACACACGCTTAACTACACGCATGAACACACGCTTAACTACACGCATGAACACACGCTTAACTACACGCATGAACACACGCTAAACTACACGCATGAACACACGCTAAACTACACGCATGAACACACGCGTAACTACACGCATGAACACACGCTAAACTACACGCATGAACACACGCTTAACTACACGCATGAACACACGCTAAACTACACGCATGAACACACGCTAAACTACACGCATGAACACACTTGCATGAACACACGCTTAAATACACAATTGACTACACACATGAACACACGCTTAACTACACGCTCGGACCTTGGACAACAACCGATAAAGTACACAGACACTCTAGACACTATATATCTTAAAGCCTCATCTGCCCGAGGGTTTGAACTTGAGACTGTTCTGTTTAGAAACCATGAGCTTTACCGATTCGCCCACGCCGACCCCTTCAGGGGCCATCCACAAATGACGACACGCTTTTTTTGACGAATTTTACCTCCCCCCCTCCTCTCCGTCACACATCGTCACAAAAAGCCAGACCCCCCCCTAAAATGACGGCACACCTTGCCTACAACCCCCCTCAAAATTGCAGTTGAATTTTTTTTAAAAACATCGATATTTTTCCAAAATCTTGTCTGAACTCTCTTTAATCAATTCATATTACAATTTATTAAAACAGTTTTCTGAAACGCAAATTAACGTCTAGATCTATAATTCGTTTTCTAACATTGCTTTTTTATAATGCAAAAGTGTGACGTCGCACCATCTGACCCCCCGCCCCCTTCCCCCTCATCACACACCATCACAAAATTACCGACCCCCCTCCCCCCTACGAGTGTGACGTCATTTATGGACGACCCCTTATATGATTTCATCTTTTTTCCCCGTTCGTGTTCAAGACACATAGAGCAGATGAGTTAGAGTTCATCTGTCTCAATTACCTCGGTCAGCACTGTGCCCAGTTGCCTTAGTTTCCTTGAGTCAGGTACCTATTGAAACTTTAAATTGCTCAATACTAAAGATCTGGGAATAAGGTCACACCGCTAAACAGAAAAGTCCCAATCTTGATTATGAGACTTAAATCTATAAGATGTCCCAAAATACACTCAGCTCTGATTGGTACCTGATTTGGGAAACTAAGGCGGCTGGTCAAAGTGTTGACCACATTATTCCCCTGTATGCCGCAGTCATTGAAGCAGATGGACTCTACTGTATCTGCCCATTTGTCTTGCGCTTGAAGGCGAACAGATGACAAGATGATGAAACAAAGAATACGATGATGCTATCACGCGAGCATCGCTAATGACGATTTGAAACACGGGTCCACGACAAATTCCCGAAGGCCCTTTTCCCGAAAGACACTTGCCCGAATGAGACAAATGCCCGAATGGACACTAACCCGAATGGGACAAATGCCCGAATGGACACTAACCCGCATTGGACAAATGCCCGTAAGCCTCTTATCCGAAGGCCGTTTGCCCGAAAAAAAAATGTTAAAATTATAGATTACCAAGTAGGCATTATAAATAAATTTGACTAAAAAATGTTGAACATTCTAAAGCACGATTCTAAATTTAACATTTCCGAAGAATGCCAAACTATAACAAAACTACATTTCATCTGTTATCTTTTCCAGTCACGATTATTACCTCGTAATTTTAATCAGATAAGATGTTCTAATTACTTAAGCACTGTTACGTTAATTAGTGAGTGGAGTTTAATCATTGAAGTAGGTCGAATCCAATTAATGGGTCAAAATAGACAGATGGTGACCGAATATTTTACCCCGTCGACACGAAGTGTTTTATTAGAAAATTAAAGAAATTAAATATATCTGTAAAATAAATAAAACATAACATTTTAAGTAAATTTGAAAGCTAGAACATAAAAAATTAAAGTTTTATACCAATCAACTACCAAGCTTTTCACGAATCATTTTAAGCTATGATCATATTTTTTGATAAAACGTAAATTTACTTTTTTTTTTAAATAATTAAAATTTAAGGGGGTAGGCTCCAGAAAAAAAAGGTAATTTTTAAAAAATAATGAGCATTTTTTATTTATTTGTTTATATATTAGTTAAGGTACTTAAGGGAAAATATTTGCATGCGTCAGGGACTCGTCTGAAAATATGGTTGCCATGGCAAGGCGGCCATCTTGAAAAAATAACCTTTTTTGGAGTTCTAACTAACATATATCTATATATGTCGGCCATATAATCATTGATCCTACTTTTACTAACAGTCTTAGGGGTCATCCATAAATGTCGTCACGCTTTTTTGACGATTTTTACCTCCCCCCCTCCCCCCATCCCCTCCGTCACACATCGTCACAAAAAGCCCCCCCCCCTCTCCCCTAAAATGACGTCACACCTCCGCCTACAACCCCCCCCCCCCCCCCGCCCCTTAAAAATCGCAGTCAAATTTCTCTTAAAACATCGATATTTTTCCAAAATCTTGTCTGAATTCTGTCGACATAGAGTATTTTAATCAACTTCTATTACAATTTATTAAAACAGTTTTCTAAAATGCAAAATAACGTCTAAAATTAGTTTTCTAACATTGCTTTTTTATAATGCAAAAGTGTGACGTCGCACCATCTGAACCCCCCCCCCCCTCCCCCTCATCACACACCGTCACAAAATTACGGACCCCCTCCCCCTACTAGTGTGACGTCATTTATGAACGAGCCAGTAGCGTACGCAGGGGGGGAGCAGGGGGAGCGGCCGCTCCCCCTCTGGCCATTTTCAGCAAAGTGAAAACCTGGATACGCCTCTGGAACGAGCCCTTAGTAACTTGAGTCTAGTGGCATGGGTGATGGTACCTGACAATACACGATACCCGGTGTGTAACTTCCTGAATTTTTTAACAAACTACAATTGAAAACTGTCCCAACTACTTGCTCATTTTAAAGTACTTTAAACAACGTTTGTCGAATTGTAGGATTTCTCTGAGTCCAGAGATAAGTACCTGACCCGCGTTAGAGAAAAGTAAGCATGCAGAGTTCCGCCCCCCCACCCCCCAAAGAAAGTCTTCCAACCCCCCCTCCCCCATACGAAATGGAATTTATATAGAAAATATAAACTTTTACCAGTGTCCACTCCCCCTCCTAAAATGTAGTCCGCCCCCCCCCCCCCTGAAATTTTCAAGTACCCCCCTCCCCCACGAAAAAAAAGTCTGAAGAAAATTCAGTAAGCTCGGTTGACCACACTATTCCTTTCGTGTGTTTGTTGGTGCCCGGATATTAATTGTTATCAATGTAAGGGGTCGTCCATAAATGACGTCACACATTTAGGGGGAGGGGGGGGGTTAAAATACTCTATTTTCACAGAGTTCAGACAAGATATTTTGAAAAATATAGCTGTTTAAAAAAAAATAATTCAAGTGCTATTTTGAGGGGGTTGTAGGCTGAGGTGTGACGTCATTTTAGTGTGGGGGGGGGTCTGGCTTTTTGTGACGACGTGTGACGGAGGGGAGGGGGGGGGGGGGTAAAAATCGTCAAAAAAAGCGTGACGTCATTTATGGATGACCCCCTAATTACCTTAATTGTGTTAACTAGGTCCATGGGGCAAGTAAAGTAGAGTTCACCATTTTATGTCACCTCGGCTCATGACGTTATAAATAAAGTCGAAAAAAAAATGCATTCGCTTTTTTTTTGTTACAGACATTATCCACCTGACTCTATTAGAGTTAGTAAAAGAAAGATCAATGATAATATGATCAATATATATGACGTTGTTTTTTAACCTTGAGACCTTCACAAAAGGTTTGTTTTTCAAGAAGGCCGCCGTTGCCATGGCAATCATATTTTTTAAAGAGTCCCCGATGCATGCAAATAATTTCCGTCAAGTGCCCTCATTTAATTATATAAAAAGGCTTATTAATTACGAAGTGTTTTTTTTTCCGGAGCCTATCCCCTTAACACAAGAAGTTACTTACAAAAGCTAAAGCCCCCACTAGTTATGAAACAAAAGTTATGGAAAGTCAATATATATTAAACATCCGCCCCCCCCCCCCCCCACACACACACCCAAGCCATTAACATAGATTAAAATAGTCATAAAATAAAGCGTTTTTAGTTTTCAATTTGTATGGAGAAGATGTTATTGTAGGCGTAAGCTAATACTGACCAAACTATAAAACAATATTGACGAAACAACAAACAACAAAGCTATAACACCATTGACAAAGTTATAACAAAATATTTATCAAACTATGACAATATTGACCAAACTATAACAATATTGAGCAAACATAACACAATTGACCAAGCTATAACAATATTTACAAAACTATAACAATATATTTACCAAACTATGACAATGTTCTATGACAATATTCACCAAACTACAACAATATATTTACCAAAGTATGACAATTTTGACCAAACTATAACAATATTAATCAAACTGTACAATATATTTACCAAACTTTGACAATGTTGTATGACAATATTGACCAAACCAGACAATATTGACCAAACTACAATAATATATTTACCAAATTATGACAATATTGACCAACTATAACAATATCAACGAAACTATACAATATATTTACCAAACTTTGACAATGTTGAACAAACGATGACAATCGTGACCAAACTATAACAATATTGACCAAACTTTATCAATATCGGCTAAGCTCATGGTTGCTGAACCGAAAAGTCTCGAGTTCGAACCCTCGGGCAGATGAGGCTCGTTAGCTGAGGAAAGCCATTCATCTACGAAAGACAACTCCAAAATCAAACAACTGCTGCCTTGTAGTTTGTTCTTGGTTGGACAAATGCTATGGAAGCAAACCCAAAAAGAAAAACAGGCTGAAATCGGATTCAACGGCCTATATTGCGCATAACCAGTTGACAAGTAATAATTGTTTTGAAGAGAATATCTTCCAACACTAAAATTAATAACGAAGAAGAAGAAGAAAAAAGACCAAACACTACATCAGAAACTAAAAATAACTGTCTCACATACCGTCATCGACCAGAAAAGCACGTGACACAATAAAGGTCGTCTGCAAGACGAGAAGGAACACAGTACAGGGGGTCATGGTGTGAGCAGTAGAGACGACGTCACGTGAACTCTTCTCAGCATGCACACAACTGAGTTTATATAGGCGCGCTTATCTTTCTTAATGACCCCTGCGGTATATGGTCTGAATTCTTAGATTTTGGTGGTTAGCTAATCTTGAAGGTTGAAACAATGCCAGAGCGAGTTTATGTGGATGTGTTACACTCGTGGATTCTTTAGGGTTGCGACAATGCTAGGGTTGGTTTATGTGGAAGTGCTACACTCATGGACATACATTATATATGGCCGTATGTTTAATTGTCAAAATAGTTTAAACTTCCACCCTCAAGACAAACTCCTGCCAGAGGCGTTGTGATCCAATCCGGCGCCCAGGGCGAACTATCAAATTTTCGCCCCCTTCATGGTATTAAAATATAGTTAACCTCGTTGGCGAAAAAACGCCCCTCCCCCTCCTCTTTTTGGTTTGGTTTAATTATAATATCACAAGATTGATGTAGATAACAGTTAAACCAACAGGAGAGCAAAGTAAAAGTCTATTTCCTGAAATGTGACTGTGCATAATGCAGGAATGCAGCTCAAAACGAGCTTTTTTAAATCCTATCCTTTTTCTTCTTTTTCTTCGTTCTTAATTTTTAATGTTGGAAGGGGTCGAGCCTTATCTGCAAGAGGGTTTGAACTCGAGAATTTCTTTTCGAATTTAGCAACCATGAGCTTTTTGCCGACTCGACCATGCTTCCATTACATTTAAGGATTACGTGTCAACTGGTTATGCGCCATTGAGGCCATTGACTCCGATTTCAGCCTGCTTTTCTTTTTGGATTTGCTTCCAGCCTTTGTCCAACCAAGAACAAACTACAAGGAAGCAGTTATTTGATTTTGGAGTTGTCTCTCCTAGAAGAGTGGCTGTCCCCAGCTAAACGAGCCTCATCTGCCCTATCCAATTTGGCGCCCCCCTTAGGGTCGGTGCCCGCCTTCCTGTTTATACAAATAGATTATATAAATCCTACAATTGTATGAAAGCACAATGAATCTGTAAACAGTTACAAACTATCCAACCCATCTGACATGTCCACATAATAGCCAAGCCAACCCACCTACACATCTGTTGACACGCTCCTGTTACACATTGATTGAGTGTGCAATCTACTCACTCAAATAAACTGTGCACGTGAACTCTCTCACTCATCCACTTGTTCACCTAAAACATCAAACACACATACAAAAAAACGTGTAGCGTAATATAGCAAACACACATACAAAAACGTGTAACGTAAAACATATAACACACATACAAAACGTGTAACGTAAAACATCAAAACACATACAAAACGTGTAACGTAAAACATCAAACACACATACAAAAACGTGTAACGTAATACAGCAAACACATACAAAAACGTGTAACGTAAAACATCAAACACATACAAACCCGTGTAACGTAATACAGCAAACACATATAAAAACGTGTAACGTAAAACATCAAACACATACAAACGCGTGTAACGTAATACAGCAAACACACATATAGCCGTGTAAAATGGATATAAAAATATCGAATTCGTCTTGGATGCTTGTTGTCAATTAGCAGTATTTTACGACGTTCCTCTGTATTGACATCATAATAATAAATCAGTGTTATTACGCTTTCTTCTATAATTGTAAGAAAAAGTTAAAGAAAACCTGCCTAACGAGTATGTTCCTAAGTGTTTCACCATTACACTCAGATAAAAAATGTATATAACACAGATGATCATAGAGTATATAATCATTGGTAAGAAACGTAAATGGAATATCGGTCCTTGTCAACATAGAATTGGTATGATACGTCCAACATACATTAGTTGCGCACAGTGCCATGTGCCCTCCAGAGTTATAGAACACACCAACTTGCTAAAAAAAACCATAATAAACGATTATTTTTTAAAAAGGAATAAACAAAATGTATCGATAGTAATTCTTGAACAATAGTTTCTTCTTACTCTTCTTCGTTCTTAATTTTAGTGTTGAAGGTATCCCCTATTACGTGGTCAACTTGTTATAAGCCTTGAATTTGCGTCCATAGCCTTTGTCCAACAAAGAACAGTTGTTTGTTTTTGGAGTTCTCTCTCCTAGAAGAGTGGCTGTCCCCAGCTAATGAGCCTCATCTGTCCGAGGCTTCGAACTCGAGACTTTTCGATTTAGCAACTACGAGCTTTACCGACTCGACCACGCCGACTCCCACCAATAGTTTGAAAGTATAGTTTCAATACTGATATAACACTGTCTCACTGGGTATATTCGTAGTGGTTAACCACAAGGGTTAAGGGAGATTAGGGGCAGATCTCCAGAGAATAAAATCAGAACACAATGTTGCAAGTACTGTTGAAATTTATAGAACAGTGCTTGGTTCTCTGTAGAACAGTACTTGGTACTTTATAGAACAGTGCTTGGTACTTTATAGAACAGTGCTTGGTACTTTATAGAACAGTGCTTGGTACTTTATACAACAGTACTTGGCACTTTATAGAACAGTGCTTGGTACTTTATAGAACAGTGCTTGGTACTTTATAGAACAGTACTTGGCACTTTATACAACAGTACTTGGTACTTTATAGAACAGTACTTGGTACTTTATAGAACAGTGCTTGGTGCTTTATAGAACAGTACTTGGTACTTTATAGAACAGTACTTGGTACTTTATAGAACAGTACTTGTCACTTTATAGAACAGTACTTGGATAAAGTTAAATTGATTACCAATATTTATAAAATCATTGTCTGGTTGCACGAATAGCAGTCTAGTTCTCGTCTCTTAGCATTGATTAGCACACCCGGTTCCAGCTATGGTAAATCGCAGGTTGTATGGAACTTGATAGAAATAGTGCCAGGTTGGGTCAAACAGGGGAGGCTATGTGTTTAGAAATGTGTTACTAACTTGGTTTATTTTCAAATAAAAAGGTAGAGAATTAACAAGCAAATAATTTTGTTTAAGTCTACATAAACAGTTTGTGCAAATTAGTCGATAGGCGACAATTGCTTTTTCATATTTAAAGTCATCTATAGTGAGATCAAAATAATATTCCTATTTCGGTTGACGAAGGTACCTAACAAATGAACAGCTGAGTAGTTTAGCGTGGCAATAGTGGCACAATTAAAAAGACATATTGCCATTTATTTAGCATTGTTAACAATGTTTGTAAAAGTGTATTGCCTGGCTATATCCATAGCAGTCTCAGTCTCGTCTATCAACATTAAAGCATGCGATAAAACGAAAACTACGACACAATGCAAAAAAAAATGGCAAGAGCTCTCTGGTGTTTACTTCAAAGGATGTCTGCCCAACCCAACAGAAAAAGCTAGCACAGCATTAGGTTGTGTCAGGAAATATATTTCCCAGAGTTTCAAGATCGGTTACAACTACAGCAGTCAGAGTTGCTTCCCTTGCTCTGATGTAGGCGTGTCGGGTATGGATTTCAGTAAGACTTCGTCTGTTTTTCTTCCCCGAAAATTTGAATGGAAGTTGCGACCAGGAACAGAAAAACAGACGGAAGTACAGGGCCTCTCTGCTGGGTCTATGGTAAGTAGTTGATGGGTTGTTTGTTCTATATATTTTGCTATTTTTTGCCTTGGTGTCACCCACTAAATGGTGTCACCCGGTGCGGTCCACAACCCCCCCCCCCTCGCTACGCCTCTACGCCTCTGTTTTCACATACACCGTGGTCAGTCTCTTAGCCTAGAGTTTTTGGAGATTTTCTATTCCGGCCATACATGCGACCATACCTGCTTCATTACTGGTACACAACATAAAGCGCTGAGTGTTGGACATAAGCAAACACATTAACAGCATTTGTAGAAGCGTCAGTGTTCTAGATGTATATATATATATATATATATATATATATATATATATATAAATATATATATATATATATTACACATATACATTTATATATATATATATATATATATATATATATATTACATATAGACATATATATATATATATATATATATATATATATATATATATATATATATATATATATATATATATATATATATATATATATATATATATATATATATATATATAAAACACCATGCTCCGCAATTATTAACTTTGAATTTCAAATTATGTTTTGTTTATCTTAGATCTACGTATCAGCCCAGTATGGTATTGATGTAGGCTTCACCCTGTACATTATAGTAAACTGGAACAATTACAACTTAAAAATGGTGCTGTCACCCATCAAAAGAACGGGCAAGCTAGAAGTCATCCTGTTGACAAAAGTTAACGGCGCCTGGAAATCAGGAAAGAAGCTGACCCTTGAGTCACGCGTCCAGAACAGGACAGTTAACCACTATGTTCTGGTGACGCGAGGTAAATTTCTGATTTATATCGGCGGCAAATTCTGTTGTGATCTGGCGCACGCATTGAACATCACGGATGTAAATGTTATCACTTTGAAAACATCTGTAACAGTCCATAAATTGAGTTTTTAAATTTATATTTTATCAAGTCTTGTGTATTTGCAAATGTTCTTCATTTAATCTTTAAACTTGTTTAATTGTTAACATTTGATGGTATTTCCTCCCATGTATTTCAGTAGGCTATTTCTTGTCAATATGTATGGCATGTACACTCGGATATTAGCCTGTTTGTGTTTTGTAAAACATCTAATATTATTTGGAAAGCTTACAAGAAAATATTGTTTTACAGAGCTTTTTAATATCAGAATTAGCTAGCTTATAAAGGTATTAATTTCAATACGTCTGTTTAAAATAGTAGGAGTGGTTCTGTTTATACAACTAAAACAAAATCCATTGCCTGAAATAACAAACTAAATTCACTGATACGTACAGTTCCTTTACGTATTTTGTGGTTAGCACTGTGATTTGCACCCCCCCCTCGAACTTTTCATTTGCACCCCCCCCTTAAGGTCGGCGCCCGGGGACGTAGCCCCCCCCCCCCGCCCCCCCCCCCCCTCGTTACGCCTCTGGTCCAGACGCCTATACTTACAAATGTGAGTCTGGTACTTATTAGGGCTGAGTAGACTCAGAGGAATCCAACGGACGCGCCCGGAACTCGAGATCTTTGGGCTAAAAGTTGAGTGGTTTACCACACGACCATGTCGTCCCTTAAAATGTTCCAACATTGCTTAAAATGTTTTAAATTTATACAACAATAGGCCTATTCATAAATAAATCACGTTGCATTCTTTGTTTATTTTATTTTATTGTGCGTATATCGATTTTTATTGCTGTTCATACCCCATATCGCTGATATTAGTTCTATGTATTGCAAGGTCTTTGTTAGATGTTCTTTTATCGATGTGGGTGTTATTTTTGTTTTCTGACATGCCAATACATTGTTCTATTCGTATTTATTGGAATCGATTTTACATGACACTATTTGTTAAACAATAGACATGGGGCTTTTGGTAATGCTTTGCATCTTAAGTTGGATTAATTGTGGTTGTAATAATTTTTTTAAAATGAAAATAATGTAGTCGTTTGTCATTAGTCAGTAATGATAATAAAATCATTACTTTGTTGCTACAAGTGTTATACTTACTTTATCCATTCTTAACAAAATCTCTGTTAAGAGTACTATGTATCCTATCTTTATCCAACTTTATCGTTTCTTTTTTTACACTATCCTTACTTCTTACTTTATCCTTTCCGGCCTTTGCTTGTCTTTACTTAGGGAACTTTATTTTTGCTAAATTCACTTTATATAGCTTTTCTTTAAATTTTCTTGCCTTAATTTATCCTTTCTACCCTACTTTTATCTTTTCTAGCCATACTTTATTCTTCCCTGCCTTTGTAAAGTGTACGACTAATGTCAAGTCAATCCCATTAAAAAAGCAATACATTCTCTGGACTTACTTCCATTAGCTTAACAGCTTACCAGACACGCTTAAAATTAATCTGCAGTGTCGCAACAACAACCAAAAGCATAAAAACAGCTTTGTTTGTTGTTAGACGTCGCAATACAACTTCTGGTTTAAAAAGACGAACACGATATTTTAACAAGGCTAGAGGTAGCAATACAATTGCTTCTGGTAAAGACGAACACGATATTTTAACTAGGCTAGAGGTAGCAATACAAATGCTTCTGGTAAAGACGAACACGATATTTTAACTAGGCTGGAGGTAGCAATACAACTGGTTCTGGTAAAGACGAACACGATATTTTAACTATGTTAGAGGTAGCAATACAACTGGTTCTGGTAAAGACGAACACGATATTTTAACTAGGCTAGAGGTAGCAATACAACTGCTTCTGGTAAAGACGAACACGATATTTTAACTAGGCTGGAGGTAGCAATACAACCGGTTCTGGTAAAGACGAACACGATATTTTAACTATGTTAGAGGTAGCAATACAACTGGTTCTGGTAAAGACGAACACGATATTTTAACAAGGCTAGAGGTAGCAATACAATTGCTTCTGGTAAAGACGAACACGATATTTTAACTAGGCTAGAGGTAGCAATACAAATGCTTCTGGTAAAGACGAACACGATATTTTAACTAGGCTGGAGGTAGCAATACAACTGGTTCTGGTAAAGACGAACACGATATTTTAACTATGTTAGAGGTAGCAATACAACTGGTTCTGGTAAAGACGAACACGATATTTTAACTAGGCTAGAGGTAGCAATACAAATGCTTCTGGTAAAGACGAACACGATATTTTAACTAGGCTGGAGGTAGCAATACAACTGGTTCTGGTAAAGACGAACACGATATTTTAACTATGTTAGAGGTAGCAATACAACTGGTTCTGGTAAAGACGAACACGATATTTTAACTAGGCTAGAGGTAGCAATACAACTGCTTCTGGTAAAGACGAACACGATATTTTAACTAGGCTGGAGGTAGCAATACAACTGGTTCTGGTAAAGACGAACACGATATTTTAACTATGTTAGAGGTAGCAATACAACTGGTTCTGGTAAAGACGAACACGATATTTTAACTATGTTAGAGGTAGCAATACAACTGCTTCTGGTAAAGACGAACACGATATTTTAACTAGGCTAGAGGTAGCAATACAAATGCTTCTGGTAAAGACGAACACGATATTTTAACTAGGCTGGAGGTAGCAATACAACTGGTTCTGGTAAAGACGAACACGATATTTTAACTATGTTAGAGGTAGCAATACAACTGGTTCTGGTAAAGACGAACACGATATTTTAACTATGTTAGAGGTAGCAATACAACTGGTTCTGGTAAAGACGAACACGATATTTTAACTAGGCTAGAGGTAGCAATACAAATGCTTCTGGTAAAGACGAACACGATATTTTAACTAGGCTGGAGGTAGCAATACAACTGGTTCTGGTAAAGACGAACACGATATTTTAACTAGGCTAGAGGTAGCAATACAACTGCTTCTGGTAAAGACGAACACGATATTTTAACTATGTTAGAGGTAGCAATACAACTGGTTCTGGTAAAGACGAACACGATATTTTAACTAGGCTAGAGGTAGCAATACAAATGCTTCTGGTAAAGACGAACACGATATTTTAACTAGGCTGGAGGTAGCAATACAACTGGTTCTGGTAAAGACGAACACGATATTTTAACTATGTTAGAGGTAGCAATACAACTGGTTCTGGTAAAGACGAACACGATATTTTAACTAGGCTAGAGGTAGCAATACAACTGGTTCTGGTAAAGACGAACACGATATTTTAACTAGGCTGGAGGTAGCAATACAACTGGTTCTGGTAAAGAGAAACACGATATTTTAACTAGGCTGCAGGTAGCAATACAACTGCTTCTGGTAATGATGAACACGATATTTTAACTATGTTAGAGGTAGCAATACAACTGCTTCTGGTAAAGACGAACACGATATTTTAACTAGGCTGGAGGTAGCAATACAACTGCTTCTGGTAAAGACGAACTAGATATTTTAACTATGTTAGAGGTAGCAATACAACTGCTTCTGGTAAAGACGAACACGATATTTTAACTAGGCTGGAGGTAGCAATACAACTGGTTCTGGTAAAGACGAACACGATATTTTAACTAGGCTGGAGGTAGCAATACAACTGGTTCTGGTAAAGACGAACACGATATTTTAACTATGTTAGAGGTAGCAATACAACTGCTTCTGGTAAAGACGAACACGATATTTTAACTAGGCTAGAGGTAGCAATACAACTGGTTCTGGTAAAGACGAACACGATATTTTAACTATGTTAGAGGTAGCAATACAACTGCTTCTGGTAAAGACGAACACGATATTTTAACTAGGCTGGAGGTAGCAATACAACTGGTTCTGGTAAAGACGAACACGATATTTTAACTAGGCTGGAGGTAGCAATACAACTGGTTCTGGTAAAGACGAACACGATATTTTAACTAGGCTGCAGGTAGCAATACAACTGCTTCTGGTAATGATGAACACGATATTTTAACTAGGCTAGAGGTAGCAATACAACTGGTTCTGGTAAAGACGAACACGATATTTTAACTATGTTAGAGGTAGCAATACTTCTGGTAAAGACGAACACGATATTTTAACTAGGCTAGAGGTAGCAATACAACTGCTTCTGGTAAAGACGAACACGATATTTTAACTAGGCTGGAGGTAGCAATACAACTGCTTCTGGTAAAGACGAACACGATATTTTAACTAGGCTGGAGGTAGCAATACAACTGCTTCTGGTAAAGACGAACACGATATTTTAACTATGTTAGAGGTAGCAATACAACTGCTTCTGTTAAAGACGAATACGATATTTTAACTAGGCTAGAGGTAGCAATACAACTGCTTCTGGTAAAGACGAACTAGATATTTTAACAAGGCTAGAGGTAGCAATACAACTCTGCTGGTAAAGAGAAACACGATATTTTAACTAGGCTGGAGGTAGCAATACAACTGCTTCTGGTAAAGACGAACACGATATTTTAACTATGATAGAGGTAGCAATACAACTGTTTCTGGTAACAAATAACACGATATTTTAACTAGGCTGGAGGTAGCAATACAACTGTTTCTGGTAAAGACGAACACGATATTTTAACTATGATAGAGGTAGCAATACAACTGTTTCTGGTAACAAATAACACGATATTTTAACTAGGCTGGAGGTAGCAATACAACTGTTTCTGGTAAAAAATAACACGATATTTTAACTATGATAGAGGTAGCAATACAACTGTTTCTGGTAACAAATAACACGATATTTTAACTAGGCTGGAGGTAGCAATACAACTGTTTCTGGTAAAGACGAACACGATATTTTAACTATGATAGAGGTAGCAATACAACTGTTTCTGGTAAAAAATAACACGATATTTTAACTAGGCTGGAGGTAGCAATACAACTGTTTCTGGTAAAAAATAACACGATATTTTAACTAGGCTGGAGGTAGCAATACAACTGTTTCTGGTAAAAAATAACACGATATTTTAACTAGGCTGGAGGTAGCAATACAACTGTTTCTGGTAAAAAATAACACGATATTTTAACTAGGCTGGAGGTAGCAATACAACTGGTTCTGGTAAAGACGAACACGATATTTTAACTAGGCTGGAGGTAGCAATACAACTGCTTCTGGTAAAGACGAACACGATATTTTAACTATGTTAGAGGTAGCAATACAACTGCTTCTGGTAAAGAGAAACACGATATTTTAACTAGGCTGGAGGTAGCAATACAACTGGTTCTGGTAAAGACGAACTAGATATTTTAACAAGGCTAGAGGTAGCAATACAACTCTGCTGGTAAAGAGAAACACGATATTTTAACTAGGCTGGAGGTAGCAATACAACTGCTTCTGGTAAAGACGAACATGATATTTCAACTAGGCTGAAGGTAGCAATACAACTGCTTCTGAGTTAAAAAGACGAACACGATATTTTAACTATGTTAGAGGTAGCAATACAACTGCTTCTGGTAAAGACGAACACGATATTTTAACTAGGCTTGTTAAGAGCTTTGATGTATATAAATATGCCTAACTTCGAGTTCGCTGATGTAGAAATACAATACTCAGAAGACGAAAATAATTATTAATCTTTAAACTGTACCACTTAATGTTTGCTCTTAATTAGATGAGATTAATATAAAGACACATAATTAGTCGTTGGGTGTTCTAAACTTTACTGGAGGATAAAATATTCGTCTCGTAATTAAAAGTCCCGTAATTAAAAAGTAAAAGGAAATATTGTTCTAACTGAAGGTTTGCAAATCAGTAGATCTAGGCCTATATGAACTAAATGTATGGACCACTAAAAAAATAGACGTATATAAATGTAAAGTAAAGTACGCATTCTAATCGTACTATCTATGGAACAGGCGAAGCAGGGTTCATACGTTTTTGTGACCTCATTATACGAAGGGATGTTGTGGTCAGCATTATGACCAGCCACCTTTACCTTCCCTAAAATTACTCAGGTACTCATTTTTGGTACCCTTATAGGCCTATATCTCAAAACATTGATAAAATAAAAAATATCAAAGCAAAAAAAAGTTGATTGTATTTATATAATGCGTCAATTAACTAATTAACATAAATTATACTGACTGTATCAAAACAATACACCATTCTAGAAAATTACCTACTTTAGTTGTATAAGGGAAGTAATAACTAAAATTGTCTGCAAGAAATACTTTTTCATAACTTATTTTCGTTAAGTTAAAAAATGTTTACTTCTTAAAATGAAGTATCAATTTAAATAAGTGTTGATACAAAATAAAATATTAAAAGATTTTTATTTTTAGAATTCAGATACTTTAAAACTTATAACCATTGAATGAAAACTTACAAATGTTGAAACGCAATTTTGTTTCATAAAGATAAACCAAAATCAAATGTTCAATAAGAACAATTGTGCCAAATGACAAAATTCTAACGTAATCGTTTTAAAATTTAATCAGCGCTCATAACACTTTGAATTAATTGAGTCAATTTTAAATGTATTTTAAAACCTTATTATCCCAGTAATCTCCCCTTGCAGCAGGTAAATATTACTCCCCTTTGCGAGGTGTAGAAACACCGTCTTACAGTATAGGTAAGAATGCGGTACCAGTGCCTGTAGACTCTCCCAGCGCTGTGGAAGCGGGGGTCAAGGCAGGAGTAGGTTAGACGTGTGTGCTGTGTGTGTTTCCCCCTGTGTAGAAGGTCGTGAGCGCTCACACTGAAGTGTCTTGCTTGGATGTGTTTAGCTGGATACAGGTTTGTACATTCAGCATTCGTTACCCATCTTATGTAGGTTTTTTGTTTTTATTTACTGTAATACTGAACATCATGTGTTAATTTTTGTGTATGCATTTGCTCGAAAAAAAATTAAACTTTATTGCTGTAAACGGAATGAACGTGAAAATAAAAATAACCTTGAGCATGGTTTACTGTTCTGATCAATGACGTTATCTTTAAAAAAGGAAGTAATAATCAATTATCATTTTATTGCATACAGCTATTTAACTTTAAGTCTATGCATACGCTTCGTTAAGGTATTAATTGATGTTTTTAAAATAAAAAAGCTAGATTATGATTGTAGATTAATACATTGGTTATATTGACTAAATCCATGTTTCTTTTTTAAATTACACATCATTTTAAATATATCGAACCTCCCAAATATTTAGACATCCATTTTAATAACCAAGAAACACTCATTCTAAGTGTGACAACAGTTTCTTCCAGGCATCTCTTCAGGGAAGGGGAGATGGGTTACTCCCCCCCCCCCCAGAAGAAAGTCTACCGCCCCCCCCCCCCCCCCCCACTGAACGAAATGGAATTTATGTAGAAAATATACACTTTTACGAGTCTCCGCCCCTCTCCCCCCAGGAAAAGTTTGTCTACCTCCCCCCCCCCCCCCCACACACACATGAAAATATCAACTGCCGTCCCGGAGAAAAAAGTCTGAAAGAAACACTGATTGAGACAAAGATTGTGTAACATCTTCCTCTTTTCTCCCTTCTCCTCCCTTCTCCTGCCTTCTCTAAGTGTGATAACATTGTTTAAAATTTTTCTCTTTCAAAAATGCGGACGACCCGACTCTGATTTGTCCCGTTATTTTTAGTGGAATCAACTTTTATGTTGTTGTTTTTTTTAAAACAACGAAGTGCACTAGTTACAAACGGTTTAAAAACTGTGTATGTAGGTTATGGTGGTGTAATTCGAGCGGTTGATGACTAATGCTAAAGACTCGAGTTCTATTCCCGGCTAGACAAGTCATGACATTTTTCAGTACATTACATTTTTTGACAGAAAAGAAATATTTACTCTACTTTATCTACCTGTGTAAAACTTAGAGGTAAGGATAAGGGTGAAGATTAGGGTTATGGTAAAGGTTGTTATTGTGTGGCCATAAATATCCCATCAGCTAGACGTATGTCCAAGTTTGGCCATCAAAATGTCCCATCAGTTAGACAATCATCCAAGTTTGGCCATGTAAATATCCCATCAGCTAGACGTATGTCCAAGTTTGGCCATCTAAATGTCCCATCAGTTAGACAATCATCCAAGTTTGGCCATCTAAATGTCCCATCAGTTAGACAATCATCCAAGTTTGGCCATCTAAATGTCCCATCAGTTAGACAATCATCCAAGTTTGGCCATGTAAATATCCCATCAGCTAGACGTATGTCCAAGTTTGGCCATATAAATGTCCCATCAGCTAGACAATTATCCAAGTTTGGCCATCTAAATGTCCCATCAGCCAGACGACAATGTCCCGCCATTGAATAGTTTACCGACGTGTGCACACATTGTCTGCTGTTAAGGTTGCAAACCCCAGACCTTCGAGAGCTAGTCGCTCCTGGTGTGTTGTACTGGTTACATGTGCTACCGTTTAACATTTGTGTCATGCACTTACACAATACAACTGGGGTAAGCGGAGAGGGGGGAGGTGTGTAGATAGAGGGAGAGACGGAATGAGAGAGAGAGTGGTGACAGAATGATAGAGATAGAGACTGAGAGAGATTGAGATGGTGTGAGAATAAGAGAGGCAGACAGATGGGGATAGAGACATGGATAGTAAGTAAGGAAGAGAAAGATAACAGGAGATAGGCGGTGAAAATTTGAGAAGGAGAGTGGGAGACAAAGATACAAAGAGAGAAAATGAGAAAAAGGACTAAGAGTCATACAGTGAGAAAAATAGCCACACATAGTTTAGACAATTAACTGATTGTATCAAAATGAAAAACATTCTTTTGTATTGAGCAAAAATTTCATCCCACTCAGAAATACAGAGGGAAAAAAATTCGCTACGTATGTATCACGATAGATTACAATAGAAAGCTCGTCTTACATAATGAGTTACGTATTTGCACCAAACTGAGCCGTGACATTTCGTTAGGTATAAACATGATATTTAGGCCGATGATTAGCGTGGGGAGGGGAGGGGGGAGAGGGAGGGTAGGCCTGCTAATTTACGTCATGATGGAGTGTAGCAGAGGGGCGTGGTCTAGCCTGGGGTGAAACACACGCAGACGACTAATGATGTTTGGTAAATATTCTAATGTCGACACCATTTACATTGAATCTATTGGTTTGGGAGTACCCCTACACTAAAGTTAAACCCAGAGTTTCTTCCATGAATCTCATCGGGGGGGGGGGGGGGGGAAGAAAGTCTGTCCCCCCCCCCCCCCCCCGAGCGAAATGAAATTTATATAGAAAATATATATCCCCCCCGAAGAAAGTCTACTACCGCCCGAAAATTTCAAGTGCTCCCCCGGAGAAAAAAGTCTGGAAGAAATACTCGTTAAACCTAGTCCTGATCTTAACCGATATCTTGAATCTGACCTAACTATGATATATTCACGATGGAATCTCGATTTGGCTTTATTTTGACATTTATGAAGACGACGGCGTTTAGTTTATTTGCAGATGAGTCGAAAATTAATTAGTGTCCTATTTATTAATTACATTGTTTGAAAGCAATTATTTAAAATAAAATTTCTTGTGGAATAATAGACAGGAAAAGAGAGAACAGATTTTTTTTTTAATAATGGTGTGGTCGGGTGATAGAGCGCTATTCCTGGTTAGTGGGTTCAGATGGATCATTAACAGTGGCGTCACAAGGTCGGGTGACACACCGTTTGGTAACCAAGGTTGTCACCCCGTCTCCGCCATCGACTGTATGTATCTCATACTCTGAGGGTACATTGATGCCTCCATTCGTTCCGTATGATGTCACACAGTGCCTAATAATATATCTCACTTAAACAAGCTATTAAACTAACTGGAACATTAAGCTTCTCATTAGAATTATAGGGGCCATCGTGATCGAGTCGGTAAGGTAAACTGAAAAGTCCCGAGTTCGAACCCCCGGGCAGATGAGGCTCGATAGCTGAGGTCATCATCTATTCTATGATATAAAGGTCTAAAATCAAACAATTGCTGTCTTATGGTTTGTTGTGAGATTGATAAACGCTGTTAAAACTAATTTTAAAAATAATAATTAATAAATAAAAAAAAATAAAGTAAAAAATAAACCCACGTACCAACTACTAACCGTATCTGTCAGTTAGAAGTGCCTGCAATTTCCACGGGCGTTTCGATCTAGACAGACTGACGACAGAGGAAGTGAGTTAAATAAAAACTTTTAAAAACAGGGTGAAATCAGAATCAATTACCCATATTGCGCATAACAAGATAACATGTAATACTTCCAATATTACAATTAAGAACGAAGAAGAAGAAGACTAAAATATTTCCCTGTATAATCATCCCCTAGGATGGTGTCCCCCACTCCACGCCATCGCATTCTGACGCCACTGCCCGTTGTTCAAGTTAATATTTTCCTGACACTCGGTATCGCACTTATACGATCAGTACGGTATCTAGATTCGTACTTGCAAGAGTCATAATGAGCTTTTAATTAAATGAAAGTACAAGAACATTCCATAGTGATGTGCTTAGCTTCTGATCTGGCTAGAGATATATTTACTTAACATTAAAGCAAACTATTGATAGTTTGTCATCGTATACAGAGTTTCTTCCAGGCATCTCTTCGGGGGGAATTCGCCCCCCCCTCCGAAAAAATTCTACCGCCCCCCCCCCCGAAAATTTCAAGTGCCTTCCCCCTACCCCCCCCCCCCCCCCCCCCCGGAGAAAAAAGTCTGGAAGAAACACTGATTACTGATTGTATACGGTAGAATCAACCTTTAAAATAAATAGATTGTTCTGATTCGGTCACAAACCCGGCTATACCTACAGATATCTAACCTTAACCATCGCTCTAGCATATAGAAAATCTACACATACTCGTAGCCACCAGATAGGTTAAACTCACAATGTGACCGTTAATATGTTTAATTTTGTTAGTTAATTACCTTGCCCTTTGACCAGTGGCGTAGCGAGGTCGGGTGTCACCCGGTGCGGCACTTAATGGTAGCGACCCATCCCGGGGACAAACTTTCAAACTTTCGATTCGCACCCCCCCACCCTCAAGTTTTTCTCTATGTATTTATATGTGTTGCTATTTTTTGCCTTGGTGTCACCCCCCTAAATGGTGTCACCCGTGCGGTCCGCACCCCCCGCCCCCCCCCACCCCCCGCTACGCTTCTGCCTTTGACTAACACTTATTTGGCTTTAAATTATCGAGGGGGGGGGTGGTTAAACCCACGGCAGCTATCTCATAACTTTAACCTAATAAAAAAAAAGAAAATCAACTTCTTCAAACTTTATTTAGAAATAAATCTTTAAAAATCATAACAAAAATGTTACACGAAAAAAAGTAAAAACAAAATAGCAATACTATATAAATTCAATGATAACAATATATGTAAAAAAACAGTTTGAAACATAAAACTGCTGGCACAACAATAATACCGCCCTATTTAATAAAACAACAGCCCTAGACCGGAAACTAAAACAACTTTCGCTTTTATTCAAGCTAAAACGGGAAAAAAAAAACATCACCACCCACCCCCACCCCCTCTTCGCTCACACTAAGTAAAGTATAAAGGTAAACTTCTCTATAAAGGTAAACTTCCCCACCCCACCAGATGGTCCTTTACATGTGTGTGATAAATGTTATCTGTTATTGTTATCTGTTATCTGATATCTGTTATCTGACTTCATCATTACGAATAAGTGTGTGGTCAACATTTTGCAATAGATTTCGAAATGTAAAGACGTTTTTTATTATTATAAAACTTGCATAGCTTCTATGTGTAAGAAATCGGGTAAAACGTAGATTTCTAGATTTCACCTAGATATGAAAACGTATTAATTTAAAATAAGATGTCTATGCCCTGTATTCAAAACGAGGCTAGAGCTGGTAACACATTAAAATAGCACCGAATTCCAAACACACGTTCTTGCTGCATACATTCAGCTGAATGCGAGTAGGCCTTACATAAAAACAAAACGAGGATACTAAAAATTTATGTTGTTTTGAGTAAGCTAACCTTGTTTAATTTTGTATCTTTATTTAAAGAGATCGCATTTTTTCTTTGAGGTTTGATTGATTTCAAATGGGGCGGAGTCGCGTTTAAGAGCAGCTGAGTTTAATGAGAGCTTGGCTTTAACTTTAGAGCTAAGCTTATTATTTTAAAAGTTGAAAAGACAAACAGTTTAAAGTGGCAACAAATTTTAATGGATAGATGATTTAAATTGAATAGGATTTAAACGTATGAACTTTTTTTTTTGGGATGTATATATATATATATATATATATATATATATATATATATATATATATATATATATATATATATATATGTATATATATATATATATATATATATATATATATATATATATATATATATATATATATATATATATATGTATGTATGTATACATATATATATATATACATATATACACATAAACATATGAACATTTATACATATATACATATATATATATATATATATGTAAATGTAAATATATATATATATATATATATGTATATATGTTCATATGTTTATATGTAAATATGTATATATATATATACATATATGGAGACGGATCTGTACTGGTAGAGATGAAGACCGCTGGGGAGGTTGGAGGGGAAGAAAGACCTGGAGGGTGAGAGATAGACATGTGGCTGGGGTGGTGTGAGACCTACGGGGGAGGGTGGGGCAGACAGGTATGCTAGATATGACGTGTAGCTCACCACAAAGGTCGGCAGTTGCATGCGTGCGGGGATGAGCATGTGTTACCTGTAATTAATATCATTTGATTGGAGTAATTAGTGTCACGTGCACAACAGAGATTTGTGTGTAAAGGTAGATATATGCGGTACCTGTGGTGGGGGTGTGGTGGTGTATGGAGTACCTGCGGGGGTGTTTGGGGTTTTGTTGTGGTGTATATAATTACATCGATTTTTATGGTGTATTGTGGTGTATATTTTTTTGTGTATGGGGAAGTACGGTGGTGTGTGGGTTGTCTTAGATTGTATAGTGGTGTACTGTTTTAAGTGGTGTTTTGGTGTGTGGGGGTGCTTCGCAATTTATATTGACGTTTAGTGTATAGGAGTGTATGGGGTGTATATCATAGTATTTCGTTTATATTGTTGACTGAGGTATATTGTGGTGTATGAGGTATTTGGGATATATAGTGTTTATGGGGATTCATTTCTGTGTGTGTGTGTGTATGTTGTGTAGGATTATTTGGGAATATAGAAAAGTTGGATATGTAAAAGGTGTTTGTAAATGTACGGATATGTGTCAAGTGTGTTTACGTTTTTGAGAGTGTTGTTTGTATGTGGATGATTGATGTGTAGGAGAGTATTACTGTGGTTGAGTGTGATGGGGTTATATTAAGTTGCATAGTATAAATTGACGTGATTAAATGTATAGGGGTATAGAGTGGTTAGTATCGCTTGAGTCGGTAAAGTTGGTAAAATATGGTGTGTGAAAATGAAGGTGTTTCAAGTATGAGAAAAGATAATGTTTTTGGAACATGAGTAAATACGTGAATAACCGAATTAGTTAAATTTAAAGAATAAAAGCGTTTTATAACTATTGGGAGAATATGTTTTGTGAAGGTTTAACATTGGAGTAGGGAATTCATTATAGTGAAGAAGATAATAAATCTTTGAAAAGTACAAATTCCTCTTTAGACCTAGCGATCCACTGGGAATATGTTTCTTGACCTCGGCTTATGAAAGGATAATAAGTAAAGTTCCCTTTTCAAACCTGACGGTCTATGGGGCAAGTGAAGCAGAGTTCACTTCTTTCTGTGACCTCGACATATGAAGAGATAGTGTGGTCAGCACTATGCCCAGCCGACTTTACTTTCCCTAACGTGAGTTAGGTACCCATCAGAGTTGGGTGGACTCAGGGACGATCTACTGACTTGAACCCGCTAGGCCACTCAGTCCCATATGAAAGGATAATATGCGGTCAGAAATATGCCCAATCGCCATTACTTATCCTAATATCTTAGGTACTCAGTTGTCTCTGAAAACTAGTGTTAATGTTGATCATTAAGAAGCATTTAATATTTTTTTTTTTAAATTATGATGAGATAGCGAGTATTGTAAAAATAAGAGAAAGAAAGAAGGACGAATGAAGGAAAAAAGGCGATTAGATGAAAGAAGGACTAAGAGAACAAAGGAGAAGAAAAGAGAAGAGCGAAGGACGAATGAAACCAGAGTGGGAGAGACAGAGAGATATATAGAGAGAGAGGCGGAGAGAGAGAGAGAACGAAAAGAAAACGGGAGACACGTGTAACAATATAAACAAAGTTGGCAAAATTTAATTTTTCTAAAAATTTCAGCACGTAAACAAACATTTTTCAGAAGATTTTAAGGCAAAGATGTATGCGAGGGTGAGGGGGGGTGCAGGAAGTGAGGGGTGGGGGCGGACACAGGTAAATGATTTATACAATTATTCCTTACTTTGCCAAATTGGATTCGTTCCAACCACTTTCGGCCTGTGTAACTTATTTTATGATCCCTCGACGTAATGGTCACTGTACAGTTTAAGTCGGGGGCTGAGAAATGGATTAGAGTAGGGTAGACCAGGGGTTCTCATATTGTTACAAATTTTAAACTTAGAATAAGGTAGATAAGGGGTTCTCATTTTGTTAAAAATTTTAACCATAGAATATGGTAGATAAGGGGTTCTCATATTGTTACACATTTTAAACTTAGAATGGGGTAGATAAGGGGTTCTCATATTGTTACAAATTTTAACCATAGAATATGGTAGATAAGGGGTTCTCAAATTGTTACAAAATTTAACCATAGAATATGGTAGATAAGGGGTTCTCATTTTGTTACAAATTTTAACCATAGAATATGGTAGATAAGGGGTTCTCATATTGTTTCAAATTTTAAACTTAGAATGGGGTAGACCAGGGGTTCTCATATTGTTACAAATTTTAAACACAAAATTGGGTAGATCAGAGTGTATTTTAAGCATAGAATGGGGTATAATGATTAAAAAAAAAAATTCAAATTTAAAAAAAAAATTCTATTCGGTGTAACTGTTATTCACATTTGCTACCAATTTTTAAAAAGTGTCGATCAAGAGCTCTCGTATTGTTACAAATTTGAAAAAAAAAAATTGGGTTTATCAGAGTTTTGGGTAGTATTACAAATTAAAATATAAAAATGCTTCAGATAATACTAGCTAAAAGCGGCCTACGGTATTGAAGAAAGGAAGAAAGGGGCGTTGTAGATCATGCTATCCCACACAGTACATTACAGTCCATTTGTCGTTCACTAGTTTATGAGAGTCGAGTAAGTGAGATTTGTCCACTCTCTTAATGAATTATGGAACCTCTCGCAAAAGAGAGGGAACATGGCTAAGACTTAGAACCATTGTCTCCTTAATGACACCCATCAAATCTAACAGACTTAGAACCACTGCTAACTTTATGACACCCATCAAATCTAATATACTTAGCACCACTACCTTGAAGCGTTTATAACACCCATCAAATCTAACAGACCTAGAACCACTGCAACCTTTATGACACCCATCAAATCTAACAGACCTAGAACCACTGCTAACTTTATGACACCCATCAAATCTAATATACTTAGCACCACTACCTTGAAGCGTTTATAACACCCATCAAATCTAACAGACTTAGAACCACTGCAACCTTTATGACACCCATCAAATCTAACAGACCTAGAACCACTGCAACCTTTATGACACCCATCAAATCTAACAGACTTAGAACCACTGCAACCTTTATAACACCCATCACAGACCTAGAACCACTGCAACCTTTATTTAGAACCACTGCAACCTTTATGACACCCATCAAATCTAACAAACTTAGAACCACTGCAACCTTTATGACACCCATCAAATCTAACACACCTAGAACCACTGCAACCTTTATGACACCCATCAAATCTAACAGACTGAGAACCACTGCAACCTTTATGACACCCATCAAATCTAACACACCTAGAACCACTGCAACCTTTATGACACCCATCATAGACCTAGAACCACTGCAACCTTTATTTAGAACCACTGCAACCTTTATGACACCCATCAAATCTAACACACCTAGAACCACTGCAACCTTTATGACACCCATCATAGACCTAGAACCACTGCAACCTTTATTTAGAACCACTGCAACCTTTATGACACCCATCACAGACCTAGAACCACTGCAACCTTTATTTAGAACCACTGCAACCTTTATGACACCCATCAAATCTAACAAACTTAGAACCACTGCAACCTTTATGACACCCATCAAATCTAACACACCTAGAACCACTGCAACCTTTATGACACCCATCAAATCTAACAGACTGAGAACCACTGCAACCTTTATGACACCCATCAAATCTAACACACCTAGAACCACTGCCTTAAAGCGTTTATGACACTCATCAAATCTAACAGACTTAGAACCACTGCAACCTTTATAACACCCATCACAGACCTAGAACCACTGCAACCTTTATGACACCCATCATAGACTTAGAACCACTGCAACCTTTATGACACCCATCAAATCTAACAGACTTAGAACCACTGTCTAGTAGCATGACACACACTATTGGTCTTGTCTTAGCACTTAAATCCGATGCCCCAGGCCACCAGAGCAGCTAACCTTGAAGCCGGAATCTTCCGGCTGCCAAATTCATGATATTTGTTTAACTTTTACAACAACATTTAGATTACGATAGCCGAGATGACGTAGACAGTGGTGAACTGTTTACTTGAAGAATAGGCCATCTATATTATTTCATTTTTTTTTTTAAATTTAGAGATTATTTTATTATTATTACTATTATTTTATTAATTCTAAATGTGTTCTGAATAAGATAAATTGTGGTGACGTAAGGTCGATTAAGTTAAAAATAAATTTCAAAAGCTTTTTAGAATGCAGTACACCACGATTATGAATAGTTTGTTTGTCAAAGTTGGAGGCTTTAGATAAACGTGTTTTGATGATTTGTGTGTGAATGTGTGTATCGCAGATGTATGTCTGTTTGCGAATTAGAGCCTTTAAGCGTGTTTGTATGTATGTTTGTGAGTGAGTTTGGGTGTCAAGTGTATTTTGTGTGCGTGTTTGTAAGTATGAGCGTTTATTTGTTTGTATGTTTGTTTGCGTGGTCTGTTTGTTTCTGTGCATGTATCTAAGAGAGTATGTACGTTTGTGTCTCCGTGTGTATACTTTTCTGTATGTGTTTGTTTTGTCTGTGTTTTTGTGCATGTATCTACGCTTGTATGTGTCCGTGTGTACTTTTCTGTATGTACATTGATGTGTGTGTTTTTGTTTATCAGTGTCCGAGTATGTATTCGCGCGTATGTGTGTGTTTGTGTGTGCTTGCGTGTGTGCGACTACAGCATGTGTCTGCTCATCTCATCACCATCACCATCATCATCTTCATCATCATCATCATCATCATCAATAACATCATGATCACCATCATGATCACCATCACCATCATCATCTCCATCACCAGTACCGTTACCATCACCACCACAATCATCATCACAATCACCATCACCATCACCAGTATCATCAGTACCATCACCATCACCATCATCATCAATATCATTATTATCATCATCATCACCATCACGATCAACATCATCATCACCATAACCATCACAATCATTATCACCATCACTAGTACCACACCGTCACCATCGCCATTACAATCACAATCATAATTACAATCATCATCACCATCACCATCACCATCACCACCGTTCATTAAATTAGTCTCACAAGCCACCTGCTTGGTTAAACAACCCCCCTCCCCCCCCCCCCCCACTACAATGGTCCCACCACGAATGAAAGACACTGGGAACGTAACGAACCATGAATAGACCTGAGCCAGAAGTAGGTGAGAGCTGAGCTAAATTCCCCAGCTCCCACGCAAACCGCCTGCGCTGGATTTCCGTCAACTTGTTATCTGTGCTACTTCCCTTGTCTTGTTATTTCCCATGGGAGATAACTCCAGCTAGTTTTAGTATTTGTAAAAACGTTACAGAACAGATGGGTATATTTTATTTTTGTATACTTTTGATCATTTTTTTAAAATAAAAAATAAAACGTTACAGAATCTACTTAATTACTAGAAAACGTAATGCAGTTTCAAATTGATACTCATATGCAATCATAAAAAGAAAACTTGATTGTTTAAAAAAATATATAGAATAAACAAAAAGAAACGAGATAGTGCTTTTATTTGATTTGTGTTGCGTTTGGTCAATAAACTACAAAAACAAAGTAAAAACTAAAAAGCTATACTGCAATGTAAACGGTCATAGGACTAAAGGATGTTTCTTAGTGTTTCTAATCAGATGCAACATTATAGCAATGACCACACTCTCTAGACAGCCAGAATACATTTGTAGATGCTATTTGAATAAGAATATTTTCATTAAAAAGTTTAGAATTCATACAACTTATGAAAGTGATGAACAGTTTGAGAAGGAATTTAGATCACTTCTTCGCTTAAATGGATGTTCTACAGATAAACAGTATCAAAATACTTTGTCAGGGGTGCACGAAGAAATAAAACGCAGATCAACATACCATAAGCAATTTCTTGAAAATTATGAATATAATCAGCAACATTATGAAAAACTGAATCCTGAAATATGGAGTCTTCAACCCTGTTTTCTTGACCCAAGGTTTGTAACCATTGCACATGATGCCACAGGTCTGTCAAAGGAAAAACTCATGTCTCTAATATTTCACATGGGAGGGGATATAACAGAAGCCATGGTATACAAACTTCCAGTTTTCACCAAAGCGTTTTGTTTTAAACTGATAGATGAAATATCTAATTTTGAAAAATTTCCTGGAAGAAAAACAAGGCCAAATACAATGAATGCTAGTGGAATATCATTGGATGAGATGGGCTTATCAGATAGTCTGATCACTTCACTTGTCAGGGATTATTTTCAACCAATCACTCGCATCCTGTTTCCTCACTGGGGTGGGGGCCTCATAGATTCCTATCGAGCATTTATTGTAAAATATGAGGCTCATGGTGACAGGGAACTGAGTCTACACTTTGACAATTCAGAAATTACTGCCAATATTAGCATCAATGAAGACTATGAAGGGGGACAATTGCAGGTCCGTAAAATGTCAACAGCTGCAGGAGTTGATGAGGAATTTTCAGAGCCTATGGTCAAGATCAGTCATGAGATGTGCTTTGGTTTACTTCACTGTGGTCGCCAACACCACTCAGCACTACCCTTAAATCAAGGAATCAGATACAATCTAGTCATCTGGATGAGAAGTTCAGAAGTTCGCAACAAGATGTGCCCAATGTGTCACGACGTCCCAGATTTGATTGAAGTGCCTATTGCTGGTGATGGCTTCATTCCAATAAAAAAGAGCAAACACACATGTAGTTATTTATAACTATTATACTTGCATACTGAATTGCCTTAACCTACTAAACTTGAATAAATGTAAATAAAATGAATGTTTTTAAAAAAAGGCTATTGTATAGCTATTATATTTACAGTTGTAAAGTATTCTTTTAGTTGTTGACCAATAACTTATTAGAAATTACATACTAAAAGCAAAAATATGATAAATTAATAAGCATCCATAAAATGTTTTTATTTATTTTGTATATCCTTTCTAAAGACAATTTGTATAAATAATTTAACAAAAGGTCAAGACAAATTTATGTTTATTTCATTGTGTGGAAAAAATTTACAAAAATAGGATTGTATTTTTCAGTCAACAGAATAAATATGGAAAACATTAAAAAAAAAAAAATGTAATTATAAAGTAGAAAAAAATTCATAAAAAACGTTTTAATAACAAGCTTTTATGTAATGATGCACTAAAAAGTAGAAAATAAGTAATAGACTACTATTTAAATGACTATAAAGAAAAGCGTGGGTCACTTTAGTATCTATTGGATACCTTTACTAATGTTAAGGAAGACACCCACGCTTTTCTTTATAGTTATTTAAATAGTAGTCTATAATTTATTTTCTACTTTTTAGTGCATCATTACATAAAAGCTTGTTATTAAAACGTTTTTTATTAAAAAAATTTTCAGTACTTTACATGTTTTATTTACAATAGAGTTACATGACTAAAAACCATTGCGCGCCTACTGAACATCACGTTCAGTAGGCGCGCAATGGTTTTTGAACGCAGCCATTACGTGATGGCGCAGCTATTGAAGGTGATGACGCGTGTGGTGTGGTTGGCTAGACATGCCTACTAATTCGGTCCAAATTTTAATTAATCAATAAAAAATTAATTAGGCATCCAATTAAGTCAAATTTAGTTTCAGATTGCATTGTCTTCATGTCTTGACCCACGTGCCAAGTGTGAATCGTATCGGTCAAGTAGAACTGTCCGAATTTTCACTCCTGCGTTTCTATCTAGACTGACGACTGACGACTGACGACTGGCGACAGACAGAGGAAGTGAGTTAAATAAAAGCTTGTAAAAAATATATAGCACTCACACAAACGATGTGTTGTTGTAATATGTTTTGATAAAAAATAAAAACTAAGAATTTTAATTTTTTCAAATTTCAAAAAAAAAAAAAAAAAAAAAAAAAAAAAAAAAAATGTAATTATAAAGTACGAGCCGACCCGCGGCGCATCATACGCCGCTATTTAGTTGTCTTATTTTCTACTTTTCAGTAATTCATAATTTGTGAATTCGACAGTACCAATGCTGCCACTGAAAATATTTCCTTTAAAACACTAAAACCCTCGTTTCCCCCTACCCCCACCCGCGTGAAAGCAGCCTCCACTTAGTTACTTCCCCTAAGTATAAAATAGTTTTAAACTAAATTATCTGCCCCTAATAGCCGTCACTAAACCCGGCTCTACGATGTAAACATTTAGCGTGAACTACAGCTCACCAGACCATGTGGGTGTGGGGGTGGTTGCGATATGCCTGGAGAGGAAAAGAGGGAACTGCGCGGCGCGCTTACAGCTTGTTTTCTAACGTCTCCAAGAAGAGAATTATATATATAGATTAACATGCCTGATAACATACATTACATAATTGGCGTTGTTTTCTTCCTCATTTATTAAAAAAATAGGGTGTTCACTATGATGCCCACTATATTTTTACCCCGCCCTACTATTGAACACTATATTTCCTTATATACTGTTCGCAGGGTCAAGCACACCGTCTACGTCGAGTCATTTTTAACTTGAATTATTTGAGATATAGAAGCTAAAATAAATCGTTTTTAGTCATCCTAGTAAAAAACAACATATTAAAAATGTTTAAAACTGTATAATTGTGTATCTAATTATGCTTTAAAGTGCAAAATATCAATATGTTTCTTATAAGGAACGAGGAACGGGCGTTCGCTATTTCGCACAAATGTAAAAAATGTGTTCTCTATTGGGAAATACAGACACATGCAAAAAAAAGTGAAAAATTAAAATCTAAAATGCGAATGAATACAAGGATGAATAGCCTATTATTATTCTCCAATTAATAAAGAGTGTTATAGTATATTCGGTTTCTTTCTAGGTCAATTATTTATAAATCGTGGTGCCCTCATAGGGAACACGTCTCATTTTTGGTGTATCGGTGTTTACATGTGGAACTTGACTCTAGCAACGCTTACAAAAATGCTGATTTTTTTATTTTTTTTTTTGCAGATATAGAATCTAGCAATAATAATTTAAAAAAAAAATACTAGCAACGCTTCAGTGGTGTAGATTTCTCGATTAAAGATCACACGATTTGATAGCTATACTAGCTGAAGGATACAAACAAGCTTCGAGCATAGAGGTTGTGCTGAGTTGGGTAGGGAATGTGGTGGGGGGGGAGGGTTGTCTCAAGTGGGGTTAAAATATAACCCTGGTGTGAGTACGAAAAGAGTGTCTTCCTTACAGGTAGCTGAATGTTTCAAGTTGGTTGAAAATAAAAATTTTGAGGAATTTTTTTTTTCTGACGTAGTTCAAATTTATAAATATAAATAATAGTGTTTTGATGAATTGGCTTTTGCAGGGGAGATAAGGTTTAAAATAAGATTAAAGATTGAGTTTGGTTAAGATTATAATTTAATGTTTTATTTTTCGTGTGAAGACAGCAGGGATATATGTCATTTATTTTATGTGTAAAATACTGTATTTTATTTTTGTGTAGAAAGAGATCCGTCATTATGTTTATGGCTGCTGAAGTCTTAGTAATTCTCAAAGCAATCCACTATTCTCAGAACATTATGTGGCATTACTTTAGGCGTTGTGTGATATTATTTGAGTGGTAATAATCTTGTTTTTTGAACTTTTACTCTGAAGTTTCACGCTCTAAAACCTAACTCCAACCTATACATGTAAAAACACACTGTAACTTCTACACTTCTAAAACCTTACTCCAACCTATACATGTAAAAACACACTGCAACTTCTAAACTTCTAAATCCTTACTCCAACCTATACATGTAAAAACACACTGCAACTTCTAAACTTCTAAATCCTTACTCCAACCTATACATGTAAAAACACACTGCAACTTCTAAACTTCTAAATCCTTACTCCAACCTATACATGTAAAAACACACTGCAACTTCTAAACTTCTAAAACCTTACACCAACCTATACATGTAAAAACACACTGCAACTTCTAAACTTCTAAAACCTTACACCAACCTATAAATGTAAAAACACAGTGCAACCTCTACACTTCTAAAACCTTACTCCAACCTATACACTTTAAAACATCATTCATACTTCTGTACTGTGAAACCTTACTCTTACCTATGCACTTTAAAATATCACTCCGAATCCTACACCCTAAAACATTACTCTAACCTACTTATTCCAACCTACTTACTCCAACCTTCACACTTTAAAACGTCACGCGAGCTTCTACGCTTTAAAACCTCACTACTAAACTCTTAAACTTTACTTCAATTTATACTATGCAGTCTGTGAATGTATTATGATTACTTTATCACCTAGTACTTTTCTCTCCTCAATATTCTATACTACAATAGCATAACTTTTAATAGCGCACATACTTTTCAAATGGGTGCCTAAAAATTATTTGAAACAAAATACTGTTATTTTCTTTTTATTTTGATGTTCCGTTAACTCTGATTATGTATTAAGGTAAGCGAAAAATTCAACAAATTTTTTTTCACTAATATATTTTAATTATTACTTACATTATCAAACCATCAGAACTTAATGGAACGTAAACAGTGAAGACTCCTCTGTTTATTATACGCGTTAAAATCTTGCCAGAAATAATAAAACACCACACAATGAAAGGGAGGTAATAAAAATATAATCTAACGCTATGTTTTACTAACGAGCACACTAATTGCGTTTAATGTAGAGTATTTTACTAATTATATGATCGAGTAGCAGCATTTGCTGCTTTAGGATACTGCCGCTGGTAAATTATGACAGATGTATTAATGAAAATAGTTGTATTTATAAACATTAATTATACGGACTGTTTGATTTCAAATCAAATACATTGTGGTTGGGTGGGAAAGCGTGCGATCGCTAACTTTATAAAGTCCCGAGTTAGTGCATTGGGCAGATGAGGCTTGTAAGCTTGGGACACTAACCTATCTAGGAGAGACAACTCCAGTATCAAACATCTACTGCTTGCAGATTGTTCTGAGGTGGACAAAAGTTCCATATCAAATCCAAAAAGAAAAGCAGGCAAAAGAAAAAAAAATGTAGCCATCGGGTCATATTGCGAAATACTTACTTGTGTAGAAGGAAATCCTCTCCATTATTACAGTTAAGAAGGAAGAATATATAATACTCTTAGCTAAAACAAAGTAAAGATTCCTATTTAGCACCAGCGATCCATAGGGCAGACGAAATAGGGTTCATATATGTATCGACCCAGAAGAGAGAGTGTGGTCTACACTATTCAAAGCCGCCTCTCCGTAAAGTGAGTTAGGTACCCATCTGAGCTGGGTGGACTTGGGGTCGTCTATAAATAACGCCACACTCGTAGGAGGTTAGGGGTCTGTAATTTTGTGACGGTGTGTGATGAGGGGGAGTGTGGAGGTGTTTAGATGGTGTGACGTCACACATTTGCATTATAAACAAGTAAATTAAAAGTCTAGTGACAATTTAAGCGCAATTTCCTTAATTACTTTTTTTGTGACCAAACGAAAGGATATTTTTGAAAACTTTCTTCGGCAATATTGTTTTAAGTTATGGCAGAAATCGATTGGTAAATGTTTCAAGACGCTAAGTGGTCTGGTTGCCGAGATATGGGCCAAAAACTGCATTTTTTTCGAGGTTTTTTGGTTTTTCCGGGAAATCCAGGAAGGAATTCCGATAATTTTTTTTGGCCCACAATCATCCTCGGAACTTGCTTAACATATTTGCTTTTGGAACTAGGCCTCGATATTGCTTCGTTGAGGAGGAGATACGACTTAAAGCTGCGCACATCCATCCAGAAATGATGAGTTAATAATCGCAATTGTCCAGTATGGAAATTGCGCTAAAAAGCAACGTTAGAAAACGAATTTTAGCTGTTATTTTGCGTTTTAAAAAACAGTTTTAATAAATGTTTATAGGAATTGTATAAAAAAAACTCTATGTTAACAGAGTTCAGATAGGATTTTAGAAAATATCGTATTTTAAGAAAATTTTAACAGCAATTTTGAGGGGGGTTGTAGGGGGGGGTCTTTTAAGTGGGGGGGGGGGGGGGTCTGGCGGAGGTAAAAAATCGTCCAAAAAATCGTGACGTCATTTATGGATGACCCCTGGAGGCAGCGACATCCCTCTGACTTTAACTCAAATTCGAACTCGAAACTTTGGGTAAGCAAAGCTCTACCGCTCGGCCACAACGTCCCATAAACCTATAATAAGCTGATAAAACAAAATTCCATTGACAACATGGCCTGAATCATCCTTAATGAATGAGAGGCTGGTTTAAGTTTAACATTCGATGACTTGTGAAAATTTAAATATATACTCCTATGTGTTCAAAGCTTCAGCAAAAGTGTTTGTTACTAAAAAAGTCTGTTGTATAAAAAATAAATAAACCCACTAGTAGGACTATTAAAATTCCTATAAGATTACAAAATAATAATCACTCAAGAAAATTTAAGAACAATATTTCCTTAATTTTGAATTTATATAAAGTAATGTCTATTTATGCTAAAGAAACGCAAGATGAAAGTTTATTTTCTGAAATAGTTAATTATATAATAATTATAGCGTACGTGTTTCTTGTCTTTGTGTATGCATGTGTTATTTAGAATGTGTTGTGTGTATTACTGTTTATATCATTGTGCCTGGATATTCGTGTTGTAAAATGTATTTTAATTTTAACTCACCCAGCCGTCTTTTGGCTGTCGTGTGCTTATCTCCAGTATGCAGACTGACAACCAATTATCGAATGTCTTTCATATCTTAACGACCATTCCACAGGTTCGAGA
The DNA here is from genome assembly GCF_028476545.2 of Physella acuta. Lineage (NCBI taxonomy): Eukaryota > Metazoa > Mollusca > Gastropoda > Physidae > Physella > Physella acuta. Next base: position 136,528 of record NW_026733167.1, read on the forward strand.
CGTCAGTCATCCCCCCTCCCCCCTGCCATTACCAGAACAAGGCGAGACAGTATTCCACATCTACCTGAGCTTGCACCAGCAGAACAAGTACCCAGCTCACCCTCTTCCACCCCTCCACCCCACCCCTCAGCTCACCCTCCTCCACCTCTCCACCCCTCAACCCTCTAGTACTCAGTGTGAAATACTGTGACACGTATAACTGGCTGTGGCTGAAAACATGCAGGACTTTTAAAACAGTTTCGTCAAATTGAGAAAAAAAATGGAGACAAGCGTCACGTGATAAGGTAAACAAGGCTTTTGCGCATGTGTAATAACGCCAAAATATTCGCTAAACCATAACATTTATTATCTAAACCATATAATCTTTATGTTTTATGCTTTAAAAATCCAATGTTATTTTGATGTTACAATTATATATATATATATATATATATATATATATATATATATATATATATATATATATATACATAAATATATATATAATATATATATACATAAATATATATATATATATACATATACATATGTATACATACATATATTATATATATATATATATATATATATATATATATATATATATATATATATATATATATATATATATATATATATATATATATATATATATGAATAAATACATTTTATATACTTAATATTTATATATATAGGGCCTATATATATATATATATATATATATATATATATATATATATATAAATGGTTACATGCAAGAAGCAAAGGAAAGAACATAAAACACATCCAATTCTTTTCTTTGCCCGTTCGAGTTAGCATCTTCAGCCTTGTCTCCTGAGCCCAACTGATCCACCGTGACTACTGTCAAAACCAGCGGTTGAATCAGTTTCGCTCACTGTATCTGTGACTATCATCCTGGCTCACCGACGCGCGTGTTTGTCGTGCTTAGAACTCACGTAACGGTTTTACCTACTCTGTGTTGGTGAGATTTTTTTTTTACGCAGTGGCAGTTTGACAGACGCCGTGTTTCTAATTGATAATAATCTGTTTTACAAGGTGGGGGAAATATTTCGTGTACGGTTTTGAGTCGGAAGTGATATTGGTCCGTAGTCAGTGGCGTATGCAAGAGGGGGGGGGAGGTTAGGGGGGGTTAGGGGGGCTATAACCCCTCCCATGGTCCCGATCCATATATATATATATATATATATATATATATATATATATATATATATATATATATATATATATATATATACATATATACATATAGTCATATATATATATACATATATATATTCATACATATATATATATATACATAGTCATATATATATATATATATATATATATATATATATATATATATATATATATATATATATATATATATGATTATATACGTATGGAAACATTTTCTGAACCCCTCCCATGACAAATTCCTGGCTACGCCACTGTCCGTAGTTATTTCCCTTTACAAATTAAAAAATTTCTATACTCTTTGCATAACAAAATATCACATTTAATTAAACAATTTTATAAAAACTCCCAGTGTATTATAAACAAAGCTATAAACTAAAATAAAACATGCTCATAAAAATATTTCAAACCTAATCTCTAAGCAGAACGCTGGGTTATTAAAACTTTCAAAATTAAAAAAAAAATAAATTAGCTAGCCTTAAATCAAAACTAATTATAACTACGAACGTGATTTTAATTTGAAAATAAAACGCTAATTAAAATTCCAGTACATCGCATGCACATTAAATTTTCTACTTATAAATTCCTTTTAACTGTGCTATTTTTTTTTTATTAGTCGCGATCTTAAGAAAATGTGTTAGAAAGGAATGTGAAAATAGTTATAAAAAATAAGATGATTAATAAATAAATTTGAAAAAAATGTGGTGTTCAAAGATAGTCCCCCTTTACAGGGTTATAATTGAATCCTGTGAAATAAGACAAGGGACGTAATGTTGATAAATTATGTAACGAGTGAGTTATTCATCCTGGCAATACACTTCTGTGCAAGCCAAAAATAAATCCGCTTGCTGCGAAAATAAGTGAAACCTTATGGTGTATATAAGGGCATTCTCACACGACAAGTTCAAAATTGCCAGATTTTCTTGTAAAAAGATTTACCGTGTTGAAACTACAGTTACGCAGGCCAACTTGTGCGATTGGTCGAGTTGATAAATTGTAAAATTCAGATTTTCGACGTTATCTGAAAGTCGATAACGTCATTGGTGGGTTATCTGCAGATGTGTTTATTAAGTCGCAGGTGGGGGGGGTTGTTTTAGGGTCGGGGGTCTGAGGGATCTCGGCAATGGCGTCGCAAGTTTGGGGACTTGTGTGTGAGGGGCCCTTGGTTATAGGGTCGCTGGTTTGGGGACTTGTGTGTGAGGGGTCCTTGGTTATAGGGTCGCTGGTTTGGGGACTTGTGTGTGAGGGGTCCTTGGTTATAGGGTCGCTGGTTTGGGGACTTGTGTGTGAGGGGTCCTTGGTTATAGGGTCGCTGGTTTGGGGACTTGTGTGTGAGGGGTCCTTGGTTATAGGGTCGCTGGTTTGGGGACTTGTGTGTGAGGGGTCCTTGGTTATAGGGTCGCTGGTTTGGGGACTTGTGTGTGAGGGGTCCTTGGTTATAGGGTCGCTGGTTTGGGGACTTGTGTGTGAGGGGTCCTTGGTTATAGGGTCGCTGGTTTGGGGACTTGTGTGTGAGGGGTCCTTGGTTATAGGGTCGCTGGTTTGGGGACTTGTGTGTGAGGGGTCCTTGGTTATAGGGTCGCTGGTTTGGGGACTTGTGTGTGAGGGGTCCTTGGTTATAGGGTCGCTGGTTTGGGGACTTGTGTGTGAGGGGTCCTTGGTTATAGGGTCGCTGGTTTGGGGACTTGTGTGTGAGGGGTCCTTGGTTATAGGGTCGCTGGTTTGGGGACTTGTGTGTGAGGGGTCCTTGGTTATAGGGTCGCTGGTTTGGGGACTTGTGTGTGAGGGGTCCTTGGTTATAGGGTCGCTGGTTTGTGGACTTGTGTGTGAGGGGTCCTTGGTTATAGGGTCGCTGGTTTGGGGACTTGTGTGTGAGGGGTCCTTGGTTATAGGGTCGCTGGTTTGGGGACTTGTGTGTGAGGGGTCCTTGGTTATAGGGTCGCGGGTCTGAGGGATCTAAGCAATGGGGTCGCAGGTTTGGGGACTTGTGTTATAGGGTTGCAGGTGATTAAGTTCTTGGTTGACGGGTTCAAGTTTAGGGATCTTGATTATAGGGTCACTAGTTTTGGGATCTTGATTATATGGTCGCTGTTTTAGGGATCTTGATAGAAAAAATTATAAGCTAGCTAATTGGGAGATCACGATTATAGGGTCTCACATTTGGAGATCTTGGTTATAGGGTCGCAGGTTTAGGGATCTCGAATATAGGATCGCTGATTTGGGGATCTCGAACATAGTGTCTCAGGTTTGTAGTTCTTGGTTTTAAATTTGCTGGTTTGGTGATCTTGAATATGGTATCGCCGATGAGAACATCTAATTAAATTAGCATAACTCACTGTACTACAGCACCGATGACACGAATTAGATTGTCAGACTGCTGTATTTCGTGTACCTATGATGTTTAAATACCATAATTTAACTTGCACCGAAACCCTAAATGTAAGATTCGTCCAATTATAAGTATTTTTTTTAAAACAGATTTTTAACTTTGCTTTAATATTTCAGGTTTTGAACATTCTAGAATTGTCACTACCGGCCTGTGGCTGCGTTCCAAAATGACGGCCATGGAGGAAGATGTGGATGACCGGTTTGCCGGCATCGACATCGACAGTTTACTGAACAGGGCGGAGAAGCGCTCGTTTAACTATGGCCGGAAGAAAACTTTATACGAAGGTCAGTAAGACATACAGGGGTGTTGATATATCACTTGATTTTTCCTTTGTGGCCCCATGGGGAGCAAAGGGCCACAGCCACACCTTCACGTCTGTGCTTCTCTCTTTACTTGCGCCCATGTAAACCTGTTAGCCTTTGTCTCATCATATATATATATATATATATATATATATATATATATATATATATATATATATATATTTATATATATATATATATTTATATATATATATATGTTCATTGTCGCCTCCAAATACCCACCTCATTAACTTACTACTTTTTACTGAAGAAACGCAAGCATATTTTTGAACCCCAGTATGTTAGGCATTCTTGCGTCCCCCTTTTTATATATTCAAATGAGCAAGTTCGTCAATTATTTTTTTTTTTTTTTTTTTTAATTATTTTTTTTTTAAATTTTTTGAAGGGTTAAATGGCTTGAGTTTAAGAGGGCTTCGAGCAATAAGAAATAGACAATATAAATAACGCCACTGTTACACGAACTAGAAGTAAAATTATGTGTATCTTTATATTTTAGTATCTCCCGTTGATTCTTCTTGAATATTCTAGATCTATATTTCACACGCCTCTCCCTCACACACACACACATAAACACATACACGCACACACACATATGGTATGCGCCGAACAACGGACCTTAACATAAGGGAGATAAAAAGATATTTTAGGTACAAAACGCTAGTGATCTCCCCTTGCCGAGAGACCTGAATATTGCTATTTATAAAACTTGAGGGAAAAGATGCAACGATAAACGAGTTGTGAATTACATGAATGTATAGCAGCAAAGCAATAAAGACACACACATATATATATATATATATATATATATATATATATAATATTTGCCAATACTTTAACATCTATACCTATACGCATTTTAATCAACGACTATTCTCTGCTACCATATATTTTATCTAAATGATTAAGAGAGTACGCTTCACGAATTTCTAGAATTTCAAAATCTACAAAATATAATTGTGGGTGGGGGGGGGGGGGGCGGAGAAATCCTTTTTGAAACAATTACATTGAGTGTAAGTTACTTATTTTATTATGAATTTACCACTACATTTATTATACAATTACCGCGAAGTGTCAAGTATTTTTTTTTAACTACGTTTGACAAATAACATCGCGTTTAAATAGGTTTTTTTTCAAATGATGCTTTAATTAGAAATTTAATAGTTTTGATTTACAAATACCACCAAAATTTAATATACTAATATCACCTTGTTTTAAATTCAGAAAAGACCATATCTTAAATGCACAAATGACACCAAAATTAATACAAAATACTATCAATTTTATGCACAAATACCACCAAGTTTTAATAAACAAACACAACCGACGTTTTATGTACAAATACCACCAAGTTTATAAATAAAAATAATAGTTTTATAACAGTTTTAATATACAAATATTTCCATGCATTAAAAATAAAATCCATTTTTTTTTAAATTTACAAATAACACAAGATTTAATGTAAACAATTCCATGAAGTTTTATTATAGAAATACCATCAAGTTTAATGTATAAATACCACCTGGTGAAATATGATAATACCACACATTTTATTGGTAAATCTCGCCCAAGATTTAACTCTACCAAATTCTCCCAGCTCCCGAATTCATACAAAGGTTGAATGGAGAAGAAACAGTCATGGAGGGGCAATCACTCTGCATTGAATGTAAGGTCGCAGGATTTCCCGCCCCCACGTTACGGTGGTACAAGGTAACCTTCTTTTTCTTAATGACATAACACATTTTTTTAGTCTTCTTATTATAAACTGGAAAATTCTAAAAAAAATTTAACGTTATATAATAAATTTTTAAAGTTTGTTTAATTACAAACCTAAAAATTCTTGACTTTCGATTATTATAAATAGTTCCGTTCCTTCCTTAATTGTGATTGTCTGGAAACTGACTTGACTTTATTGTACTACTACTGATGAGATTTTTGTGTGTGTTTTTCTCCAAACGTGAAATTTTGTGAACTAAGTCTGGTTCACTCATTATAGCCATTAACAATCCTTAAATACAGGCAACGCTTGTTTTTTTAACAAAAGTTGATTATATCCTTATAGGGCATACTACAATTTACACTTCAATTTAGTACCATCTCATTATATTCCATAGAAAACTGCCTCTGTTGTGAATAAGATTTTAGTTTTAGGCCCTTCTTCATTAAGTAACACATAAAATCCTTGGAAGTAAAATTAGTTCGTTTATTATTTTATTTATATTCTTTACAAAATAGTCTCAAATCTAGAATTTCCTTGGCTAAAAGAACACCAGAGTTCCGTGTACTCAGAGTTTCTTCCAGGCATCTCTTCGGCGGGGGGGGGGGGGGGGGGGGATTTATATAGCAAACATACACTTTTACTAGTGTCCGCCCCCCCCCCCCCCCAGAGGCGCAGCGACCCTACCCGGCGCCCGGGGACAAACTTTCGATGTGCACGCCCCAACATGTCCCCCCCCCCCTCGCTACGCCTCTGCCCCCCCCCCCCCCCTCCCCCAAAATGTTGCCCCTCCCCCCCACGGAGAAAAAAAGTCTGGAAGAAACACTGCGTGTACTACCCTGAATTTGATTTTAAAATTCTTGAGACTACCCGATGAAAACGTGTTCCAGATATAGGGAATTAAATGCAGTTAGGCAAGATGCTGGCATTCAATTGGTCCATTCTAACTCCACGGTTTGACCTATCAGAATCTTTGGTTGACAGCTACAAATTGATTTTAAAGTAAAGAAAATTATTCCGATATAACAATTTTACGTAGTTTTACTTTATTCCGAGGTAACAATTTTACGTAGTATTACTTTATTCCGAGGTAACAATTTTACGTAGTTTTACTCTTTTAAATCCATTGCTGAGCCTATTCGGTCCATTTAGGTGTCTGACCTGCTTTACTACATATTTCCAATTCAAACGTATCTGCTGGTGTCTACTTCCACATCTGGACTCTTAAGCTCTTTCAGGCATCTGTCCACAGTTCATTTATCTAAGATTAGTACTGCCTTAAGACATTCATCTAAGATTAGTCCTGTCTTAAGACATTTATCTAAGATTAGTTATGCCTTTAGACGTTTTTCTAAGATTAGTTCTGCCTTTGGACGTTTTCTTTTTGCGGTTTGGTAATAAATCATCTTCACTGCTTCGCTGTGATTTCACTTTCGGTATTTCTTACAGGCATTTCTCTGCAGGACGGGCAGTGACCCCCCAAAACCACATTTACCGACCTCCCACCCCCCGACACACCCCCCTCCCTTCCATCCTCTCTTCCTCGCCCGGACGAAAATTTAAAAAAAAGATATACAGTAAAACGAGCGCCTACTAGCTGACCCCCCCACCTTGAAGTTTCAAGCTGACCCCCCCTGGTTTCAAGCTAAGCCCCCCCCCCTGAAGTTTCAAGCTGACCCCCCCCCCTCCATTTCAAGCTGACCCCCCCCCTGAAATTTCAAGCTGACCTTCCCTCCCCCCCCCTGAAGTTTCAAGCCGACCCCCCCCCCCTGAAGTTTCAAGCTGACCCCCCCCCCCCCTGAAGTTTTAAGCTGACCCCCCCCTGAGGTTTCAATCTGACCCCCCCCCCCCCCCCCCCTCTACTCCTAAAGTTTCAAGTGTTCCACCATCCACTTTGGAAACTATGAAAAACACCCTATTAGAGTTCTCTCCGCATTAAATCAAAATCCTACTCCTCCCTCATTAATTTAGTCATTAATAAAGAATATTTATTACGTTTGAAAAAAATGTCCATGAATACGACATTTCTGATGAAGAGATAAAATGTCTTCTCACAGGACGATGAGGAGATTGTCGACCATGGGCGGATCCACATAGAGAGCAACGGGAGGGGAGGCTACTGTCTCATCATCGACAACGTCAACAAGGGGGACGAGGCGGCGTACCGCTGCAGGGCGGAGAACGTGGAGGGGGCGTCATCGTCCCGGTTCTTCCTCTCTGTCAAAAGTAAGAATCTACGTTCCAGCTTGTAGGCGGAACATTATCATGGGATGTTACAGACTTTTTGTCGGAGAGTTAGTGTTTAAATTGTGTGTGTGTTGAGGGGGTGGGGGTGTTTAACTGGGGTGTATGACAAAAGGCCTTTTTTATGCCTTATTTCGATGGTTGTCAAGATAGGAGCAATGCAGTAACACATATTTTGCGATATTAGCATTTTTTATGCTTTGTCGGCCTTATGGTTTGTCGGCGTTATGGTTTGTCGGCCTTATGGTCTGTCGGCCTTTTGTCTTGTCGGCTTTTTGGATGTCGGCCTTTTGGCAGTCGGCCTTTTGTCTTGTCGGCCATTTGTCTTGTCGGCCTTTTGTCTTGTCGGCCTTTTGTCCGGACCCCGTTTAACTGAGCTATAATACAGTCAGTCAAAAACAGGAATCGGAGTTCAAGGATCAGTTCACAATGGCAAATATCACATCACAATGTTAGAGACCATTGGTCTAAAGTTTGGTGTTGGAATCTTGTGTGTGTTGGGGTGGGGGGGGGGGGGGGTCTAGCTGTCTTGTTTCTTCCGGTCAGTCAAGAAAAAAAAATATCAGTTAAAAAAAAGTTCACAATATGGCAAATATTACATCACAATGTTACAGACAGTTGGTCTAAAGTTGGATGTTGGATTGTTGTTGACGATCAAGTTGTTTTGTTTATTCCTGTTAGACAGAAGTAAGATTCCCAGTTCTAGCTTTAGTTGCTAATTAGAGTTGACGTTCGAATATTGTGACGGCCCTAGTTGTTTGAATGTTGTGGGCGATCTAGTTGTTTTGTTTATTCCTGTTAGACAGAAGTAAGATTCCCAGTTCTAGCTTTAGTTGCTAATTAGAGTTGACGTTCGAATATTGTGACGGCTCTAGTTGTTTGAATGTTGTGGACGATCTTGTTGTTTTGTTTATTCTAACCAAAGAGAAGCAAGAATCCCAGTTCTAGCTTAACCCCACGACGACGAAATATCACATCACGATTTTAAAGACCATTAGTCTAATAACTGCTGTTGAATTGTGTGTGTGTTTGTGACGGGGGCAGTGTTTTTTCCAGACTTTTTCTCCGGGGGGGGGGCTTTGAAATTTGCGGGGGGTGGGGGGGGTGGTAGACTTTCTTCGGGGGGGGGTGGCGGACACTGTTAGAAGTATATATTTTCTATATAAATTTCATTTTCTCCGGGGGGTGAGGGGGGGGGGGGGGTGGGGGCGGTAGACTTTCTTCGAAAGGGGGGAAGAACACCCCCCCCCCCCCGAAGAGATGCCTAGAAGAAACTCTTGTTGGGGGGGGGGCAGGGATTTAAATGTCATGTTTCTTCCGGTTAGTCAAAAGTAGAAATCCCAGTTCTAGCTTCAGCTCACGATGTCGAAATATCACATACTTAGCTGTCGTGCTATTGTAGTAGAGACTGCAGGACTACGAGAGTATGCAAGGGTATTAAATAATCTTGGCTGTGCCATTGATTACTATTATTCAAAAGTAAGTTGACAGATTCCAATTTCAATTATTTAGAACAAAATTTCCAATCAACAAGCCATAATCACCTACACTAATAGATAGTGAGTAATCAGGATTCCCGTATTCACATATATTTAAACTTAAAGGGCTAGATATTGATCCGCCTAATTTTTTACTTTTTTTGTAATTTTGATTACACAAAATATAGACCTCTTACAAACATTTTATAATTTTTGTTTTTGTGTACAAGATGAAAACATATAACGTAATGTACTGAACCTCTCAAATGACAACACATTTAAAAAAAAAATCCACATGTTCTAGGTAAACCAAAAAGCCCCAAGAAAAAAGACGCCAAAAGTTCGCCCAACCGCCGAACCGTCTCCTTCCCTCCAATGTTCGCCACCATCGTGGAGAAAGTCGAAGAGGAGGAGAAACAGGGGATAGAACTCGCCAAGCTCCCGCCCTCGCCCATGACGGAGTTCTACTACGCCCTGACCCTCAAAAGTCGCCAGAGCTGGCCTACGTTTCTTGGCGACTGGGCGTTCGCCAACAGCCCCGAGAAACGTCGCAGTAAGTCGTGTTTTGATTGGCTGTTGCCCCCTCTAATGACAGCCTGTGTTAGATTCCTTAGTTGCTGGCCATATTTTTTAATTGCCAGATTATTGTGTGCTTTAGATAGATTGCTTTCGTTTTGCTAGCTAATTATGTTATAGAAAACCTCAGACAAAACAATCCACTAGCGAATGTTAGGATAGCTATAGCGCTTACCTAAAGTAAATAAATAAATCTACAAAGCAACCTATGCTTATATACGCACCATCAGCGGTCGATTCAATACAGTGTAGTTTTTACTGAAGTCAAAAAAAAAAAATCTTCACAGTGATTTTATTTATTTGCTTAGTGTTGCTTAATTTCGTTTAATTTTCTACACACATTTTCTGTTTAAACAGTATTTCTCTCTATTATTTTGTTTCTTTTCTTATTTCAATTTTTTATTTTTGTCTAAATGCAAAATGAATGCTGTTTGATGAGATTTTGGGCGAAATTTTAAAATAATCACTACTTTTAATATACTAAATTTTTATATCACCATTCATTTTTTTATGTTATATCTTATATGTCATTATGTTATGAATTTCTGCTTTAGATACTGTTTACACAATAAGATATAATTCTTTTAAAATAGTAATACAATTCGTAGATTATCTCAAATATGGAAACAAATTGATATTTAATTAAAAATGTTAAAATACTTAAGTATTTTTTATAATATGAAATTGTTTCAGTGTAAGAATTTTTAAAATTTAATAAGCAGTACTTCATCACTCAATGCCATTACATAATTTCAATTATTTTGTTAACTTCGAAATATTTAAAAACTTAAAAACTGAAAAAAGGTTCTCTCATCTCTTGTGGGAATAGGGCTGGTAAGTAGGTCACTAACCAGTTCTACGGCTCAATAAAACCTGCATGAGCCAAAGAACTGTTTGGTGACCTACTTACCAGCTCTATTTATGCTCATCTATCTGCTTGTTAATTACCTCCCCATTGCTAGCGTCTAGTTCTAATCATGCAGCTTTTGGTCTTCAGCGGATCCAGAATACAGACAGGTGCAATCGGAACCCGCAACCCCAGTTTCCACTGGTCGGAAACAACGTTTCGTTGGCCAAAACGGTAATGCGGAACTTTCTGAATCTAAGAAGCAACGAATGACCGAGGAAACGAAATTAAAGATAGAAAAGGAAAACGAAAGGTTGAAAAAGTTGGAAGAGGAAAAAATGAAAAGGGAAGCGGAGAGGAAGATGGATGAAGAGAGGAAAAGAAGAGAGGAAGCGATGAGTTTGAGGAAGAAAGCGAGGGAGGAGAGGAGAAGGAGGGAAAATGTTGACGCTGAAATCGGAAAGAGTAAAGCAGTAGACGTTGTAGAGAATAATGTTGAGATGAAAGATGAAGAAAAGGATAAAGATAAATCGACGAAACAAGAACAAGAGAAGAGTGTTGGAGAGCAGATGATAAAAAATAAAGTCACAAAACAAGAAGAAACAAAAACACATCATACAACACATCAAGAATCAGTTAACAAGGATATAGACCATAAGAAACAGGAAAACGCTCAAAAAACAGTTAAACACTCCAATTCTGACCACAGTGCTACCCACCAAGGTAATAAAACCACTGATTTAGGTAATAAAATAACTGACCAATCAAAAACAGAGCCTGCTCCGGATAGAGTAGTTCCGAAGAAAAGTGTTTTGCAGAAGTTTGCCAAGCATTTAGAACCTACGGAGACGAAACCAGAACCGACAGACAAACGCGGACCCCAGATTTTTAAAGGTGTTCACGACAAATTTAACAAGACATCTGAGGTTCCTAACAAAACTTGTGATTCAGTCAACAAAACAACCGTAAAAGTTGACAACACTAATAAACAAGCTACAGCGAATAATACAGCGAACAAGACATCACTAAAAGGTGACACCGCCAACAAGACAGATACCAAGAATGAGACACTGAACAAGACATCACTAAAAGGTGACACCGCGAATAAGACAGTCCACAAGACAGAACCAACTGGTACCAAGACAGCTCAGACCCCAGACAAAACGAATAAAACATCGGGAATTCAAGACAAAATCAACCAAATCGCTCCAGGAAATGGCAAAAATCCATTAACTGTAGACAAATTCAGCAAAACAACCCCAGCAGAAGACAAGTCCGTTAAATCAACACCGAATAAACCAAACACATCAAGCGTTCAGTCTAAATCTGCTACTACATCCACTGATAAAACAAATCTCAAAGACAGCAACAAGACAAATAATTCAGTGTCGCAAAATGCTGCTCATATTCCAACCGAGAACAAGCAAAACAAAGAAGCCTCAAAACCAACAGAGAATAACAAGTTCACAAGCTTATTACAAACAAAAGATCAACAGAAGAACTCACAGGAGCAAAAGCAAATTGATGCATTGAAACAGAAAGAGAAAAGTCAATTGGATGCTTTAAAAGAAAGAGAAAAGAGTCAATTAGATTCGTTAAGGCAGAAAGAAAAGACACAGATAGACGCTTTACGTCAGAGGGAGAAGAATCAAATTGACGCATTAAGACAGAGAGAGAAGGATCAAATCGAAGCTTTGAGACAGAGAGAAAAGAACCAAAGAGATGCATTACGGCAATCAGAGAAAGATAAAATTGAGGAAAAAGATAAGAAACAAAACGACACATTAACAAATAAAGTTCAGAGAACGTTCACACCATATGGCAGTAAGTCAGCTGTACCCGAGAAAAATGACGATAAAATTAAAAAAGAGCAGAAAGAAAAAGAGGAAAAACAAAAAGAAGAATTGCGACTAAAAGAGGAGAAGCAGAAAGAAGAGTTAAGGGAGAAAGAAAAGAAACAAAGAGAAGAGTTAAGAAACAAAGAACAGAAGCAAAAAGATACGTTGAAAGAAAAGGAAGAGAAACAAAAGGAGGAACTCAGGTTGAAAGAAATCAAAATGCGGGAAGATTTACGTCGACATCAAGAAGAAGAAGAACGCCGGAGAGAGAACAAGAAAGAACAGCTGAGGCAAGAACAGCTCATGAGGCAATACGAGGAAGAGAATAAAAGAAGGATGGAAAGATTGAGAGAAGAAGCGAAACTTAAAGAAGCAAACAAGGACGACGTGAATAACGACGAAGAGGTCAAAGTGTATAAGAGAGATTACTCGTTTTCCGAGCTTCGTCAGAGTTTAGAGGCGCATTTAGGTGGAGATGTGATGAGCGCTGAGGAGCATAAATACTGGGACGATATTTTAGAGAAACACGCGTATTCGATATCAGATATCAAGAAAGCGTTTGACAAGATGGCGGAAGAAAGACCAGCACGGAGCAAAACAAGACGAAACAGTGTCGAAGAAACTGATCTGGCATTAATTAAACGTTCATCTTCCATCAGTGATTTGAAAGACTCGTACACAAATTCTTTAGGGCGACCGAAGAAGAAAACTACTGAAACCGCGAAAAGACAAAAAGACGAAGAATTTCTAAAACGAGCTGCTTCTATCAGTGATCTACGACAGCAGTTCCTTGAAGAGGTCAAAAAACAGTCGTCGCCAGCCAAACTGCTGTCTGTTCCTGGGAAGCAAGAAGCTGAAATAACGATAAGGAACTTGAAAATCTCCGACAGCTTAAAACCGTCGGAAGTCCGACAGCGGTCGAAATCCCCGACCCCGACTCCGCTCTACACCCCACCCCAACAGAGCAATGATGTTAAACCTTTAACGCGAAACCAGTCTGAGTTAACGAAACTAGCAGGGACTGTAGCCTCCAAGCGTGCGTCCTTCCACGAGATGCTCTCACAGAGAACCCAACCTGATACCTCATTGGCCCAGAAGCGACTGTCGTACCAAAGCCGCGACGCCTACGGAAGCCGTGATATTCCGGTCTACCGTCGAGCAGCCGGCTGGTCAGACGATGTGGATAAGCTACAAAAACCTACCACCTCGACGGACGCGGATCAAAACCAACCAAGTCTTTTAAAACAAAGCAAGCCAGAGAAATCTGAACCGTCTTCAGTGAATCAAGACAGCGATAAAACCGAAACTACTGCTGGCAACGTTCGACCATTTGTATACAATTCCACTCGCACCACTGCAAGAAGTAAGTACTCACATCCGGGTTCTTTCAACTGCTCTTAGACTAATGAAAATAATTTCAATAAAATAGTTACGCCGTGGCTAAACTATAGAGCCTTGGCTTAGTTGCTTCTGTGTGAAGAAGATTCGAAATTTACTCGGCTCTGAAGGGTACCTGAAATGTGTAAAAAGTAAAGAGGTCAATCTCTTACTCAGTCCATAAATTCCATACTTACATTACTTTTGTTTACCCCCAAAGTTTGGAACTGAAAAGTGCTAATTATATCAATTGCATTCAAGTTCATGAAATTAACTTTAATCAGAAACAAGTCAGTTGAATTAAAAACGGTATAATTATTAAATTGATATACAATTAGTAATTATTATCACCTTATTATATCTCATAAAATGTTTCGTTTAATTAATTAGTGGTCATCAAGAAAGATTAAGGCAAATGGAAAACGATATAATTATTAAATTGATATATAAGCAGCATTTACTATCACCTTATTATATCTGACGAAAATCTTTTCTTTTAATTAACTAGGGTTCATCAAGAAAGATTAAGACGTCTCCTCATTCTTCATCCCACATAACCAATAGACACCTTGAGCGATTGTTGTAAACTTGACACCTGAGTAAACCGATTATACACACCTGGCTAGCCTGTTAGCACCTCCAGAAATCTTTGACACTCTAGACTCAATTAAAACTCAAAATAAAGAAGCTTCCACGAAAAGGTGAAAAAAAATCGGGCACATTTTCAGGAAATGTGAAAGTGTTGAAGATGTTTCTACTAATGCGTCTTTTGCATTTAGGAATGTGGATTTTAACAAAACGATAATTATATGCATATCTCTATTAGCACGCAATAATCTATAACAATGTGTGTGTTGAATGTGTGAACTGAAAATCCTAATGAATTGTTAACAATATGCATATCTTGAGTTTTCAGAATACCTAATGAAACTCATTTTTTTTTCAAAATGGAGGATCTTTATAATTCATTACGCTTGCAAAACATTCCAAAGAGAGGAAAATTCATCTGTTTTATATATAAATAAAGATAATATATTTTAAATATTCCTCCGTGTTGTGTTGTGTAATTTATGATGTGCTGAGTTTGCATTTATTCTTGTGTTTGAGATCTGTTTGTTCTGAATTGTGATTTATAACTTTGCTTGCTCTTACCTTAATCTCCTTGCAACCATGAATAATTACATGTGCATCGAATGGCTGCTTCTTAAATTAATACTATAGCCTTATCTATTATAAAAGCCGTTTATGAATACTGATTTTAATTAATTTTTTTAATTACCAATTCATATATTTTCTTTAACTTTGGATTACAATAACATGTATTTAGAAAGATGTATATTTTAATTCATTTTTGAAAAATTCGGATGAAGAGTTATAATTATTAATGACAAAAATGATAAAAACATATTCACTTCAATTTATTGTTCTCTCTTTACTCTTAGACTCCACTGGAAGTATACAAGACAATCACGACAGTTCCTCTGATGAAGACGTGTTCACAGACAGCGACTCTTCCTCCGGGCTAAGCGAGACGCCCCCAGCACAGAACCCTCTCTTCTACCTAGGCAACAACAACGATGAACCCTCGACCCACCAGGACCTTGTCATTTTCAACACCAACGCGTTGCAATCAGAAGACGAAATTATTGAGAATAGGGATAATACTAATAACAATCTCATCTCCACGTTTTACCCGGAAAATTCTAATAATTATTTAAAGTTAGATAATGCTCAAGAAAATGATTTGAAAATTTTAAATTCTGACAGTAAAAAGAAAAAAGGAAACAACGATAAAGAAAAGTGTAAGGAAAAATCTGAAAATGTATCTTTAACTCAAGAACTGGGCAATATGAAGGTATTGAATACAGCTCAGGATAGAAGCGTGTCTAAAGGATTTGAAGCAAATTTAGGATACGCAAGCGATCATGAAAAGGAGAAACCAAGCAATGTTTTGAAGATTCCCCCAACATTTAACTTAGAGGGTAGTAACGTGATCTTCAGTAACACGAGAGCAGGTGCTATGAGAGAAGCAGCGCCACCTATCGTGGTGGAGATGTGGGACGAAGTGGAAGAACCCCGCTCTCCTAACCTGAGGAGTTCTGACAGCATCCGCATTCCTAACGGGAACTCGCTTGACGCCTACATGCGGGAGGAAAGAGAACCTACGCCTTTCTCGTTTGGATCCAGTTTAACATCTGAAAGTTTACTGCACGGTGTCAAGGACGATGACATATTTAATTTGGATAGTCCTAGAGTAACACGTGAATCAACTGTATTTTTGGACAAGGGCGGTACAGGATTTTTAGGAGGTTCTCCAGAAATTGAAAATAAAGAGTTTCATAGAGAACCTACTCCATTTTATGACAACAAAACAACAGCGACTCTTTGTTTTGGGACTGAACTGCAAATCCCAGGAAACATCAGTGTTGACAGGGAACCGAGAGAATTGACGCCATTTTTTAAAGAGGATATAGAGAAAAGTCCTCGGTCAACATTAGACTCAATGAAGACTTCATCTAGTTCCAAAGTGGGTGCAGAAGCTAAGAGTGTCGTAAACACAAAACGTGGTATACCAGTGCCTCCTTCTAAATCAAGTAAGGTAAAATCGAAAACTTCTGGAGACAAGAAAGATTTAGTCAACATCACTGTAAATGCTGATAACCCTCATACACTGCCTTCACCAGAAGAAAATGCAGGCAAAAATTTAAATACTTGTAAAAACAGCACTAAAGATGTTCGCGGTGCGATGGCTGTTAGTGGAGAAAGAAGAAGTCGATCTGAAACAAGAGCTAATAGAAGCCAAACAACGGTCGAAGTGGCGACGGTAGAAGCCCCAAAACCCAGGCAGTTGAGTGTTCCAAGAGATACATCACCAACCGTCGCGACCACCAGCAGTCAAGTTCAGACGTCCAGACAGCAGAAAGATCTGACAAAATCTGGCCAAGACAAGAAACAGTCGAGTGCCAAATTGAACAAATCACCTCAGATAAGTAAACAGCAACCGTCTACATCTAAACTCACTGCCAATGTAACAAGGAGCACCGACGCAGTTAACAAACAAAAACAGGCTTCTAATACAGGCCGAGAGAATAAGGCAGCACTTAACCAAAACGCTAACCAAGATCTGGATGTAGATAAAACAAATCAAAAGGTCAAAACCAAAGGCGCAACTGCAACTGTAAACAAGGGGCAGGCAGTGCAATTAGATTCAAAACCAAAAAGCAAACAAAGTTCTACGACAAACGGAAAGAAGGCCGAATCAGATTCCATCACTACCAAAGAATCAAAAAGAAAAACACAACAAACGCTATCAGATACACAAAAACCACTCACCCTAACTAGCAGGCTAAAGAAATCTATCAAAGTTTTAATGCCACAAACTGAAAATAAACCCGAAAGTTCTAGAATGCTCAGCCAGTCCACTGATCAAGACACCGCGTTACCTGACCTCAATTTTGCGTCAATGCCTGTTGTGTTGGCCAACCCGTTCGCTAGTTTCGACACCATGAGAACATCCCACTTTGGGGTGTCCCTCATCACCAACCCGCCCCCCGCAGACACAACCATGCCTCACAACAAACCAATAGCTATGGTTAAAGCACGGCCCAAACACGTCACTTCCGTCACTTCTGACTCTTCATCAAGACTCGAAGCTCAGGGAGAAAACGGTTTAGACGCAAGCAATCGTAGACCCCGAGATGTTAAACCTAAAACTTTATCTGGCACGCTAACCTCTTTCTTTAAACCTAAACCTACCGACAAAGAAAACAAGAAAAAGACTTCCAAACCGACAGACAGGAAAAGGAAATCCAAATCCAGCAAACATGAAGAACTCCAAGAAAGAAGCGCTGTCGTAGACTCGGAAACATCAGTGAAAACTCTCTCAGAACTGGCTCTTGCTAAATGTTCGCCTTTCGGTCGGCACTCAATGGAAGGTCTCCTCTTCATCTTCATCATGACGATGATCTGCTTGAACTTGGAAATGCCCGTAGAGAAGTTCCTCTGCTACATCATTGCTTCCTTCTACACCTTCTGTGTGCTAAGAATTCTGGGACTAGTTGACTAGCAAACTAATACCTCAAGCCTTTAGATCAAATATGTGTGATAGTTGAATGGACCCTTTAGTTGAATTAAACATCGCTCATGGAATTCATGCATTCATTAAAACCTTGTGTATTACAATATATTATGATCATAATAACTTTACATCTATGTATAATAAACATAATGAACATAACATACAACCCAATTTTCACTATATGCAACATAATATATATAAATTAGAAGAAAAAAATGTTTATTACTAATAAAATATTTGTGCAATAATTGTATTTAATACGGGAAAGTGTAATTATTATTAATTTATTGAATAAACCGCTGACAGTTGAATTGTAAAATTTCAACGATGGTTAATGTAAACTAAATTAAATTGCATTATAATTATGTAAATTATTTTGGATGTCGTGAATTTAAATCAAATCCACAAACGGTTATATTAGTGGTTGTTTTACCATAAATAATAGCGGATTATGTTTTGACTGATATCTTCTCATCTAATACTTAGGTGTGTTTTTTTTTAAATTTTATATCCATCTGTTATTACTTTAACATTATTTTCTATTTTATTTGGCTTTTAAAAAGAAAAGCTTGTTTTTCTTAAATTTTTTTCATCCAAACCATGTTTTACTGCTTTTTCAGATTTTTTATTTGACTCCTTTATAGTCCCTTCATAAACTTTTATAGCTATAACATTGAACTAAAACATATAAACTCATAACAACGGTTGATATTGTACATTTTTATTAATTGTATACAACTCATAAATGTGCTCTGATTTTGTCTGTGTAAACATGATTGTGTATTGTAACAGGTAACTCAATAAGCTCAATTTATCTGTTCTGTACACAAACTGTAAAGTCATTAGGGTAGAGTCATATGTATGTTGCCATTGTATATGTGGTTTTCGCATCCCCGTGAATTGTATGTACATTTGTATAGAACATATAATCTTGTTCTAAATGTAGAACTTGGTTCTAGAACATAGTATCGCTTTCTATATCATGGTGCATGTTCTCCAAGACGAGACGACGATATGTATATTTGTTCACGAACATAATCGTTTTACTTCAACATGGAATTCGGTTCTAGAACTTCAAACCTTCTAGAAGAGCATGGAAGATACTAGACTTTCAGTGACACGTGCATGGTTTGTACATGACCTTGGTTATTGTGTTTCTTAGAAAAGGTGTTTATATTTAGATCAAATTTGACTGTTAAGTATTTTACCTGGATGATTCAAATTAAGGTGTTCCTGTCTTAACAATGATCAATAAAAAAAAATAATTTTCAGAATGTTTTTATATGTTGAAATTTTTCTTTTCTTTTTTTGGTAATCGATTATTCACTGCGCCTTAAAGTGGCTTCGTTGTAATATTTAAAATTTAAAAAATATAAATACATTAAAAAAATAAATTAACGGTCATTAGTCTATTAACTTTCTATCAATATTAAAGAGAACATGTAGAATTTATTCACATCTTTAAATTTAGCATTTTTTGTGTTGTTATATTAATTAACTGCCAATTAAAATAGTAAATGCTTGCAGATTCAATTATTTAAGAAACAAACAATGGTCTGTGAATTTAAAGGGGGTAAACTAATTGACACATCGATAAAACATGCAGTCTGTGTGATCACTTGATAAATTAGTGATAGTAGTTATAAATAGCTTTGAGACAAAGATTATATACAAAGAAGAATTTTTATTTTATTTTAAAAACTATCAACAAATACATCTGCATTAAATTAATTAATGTACAATTTTATAATTGTTTCAAACGAATTGAAAAGCACTGACTATACAAAAATGTCATTACTTTAATTAATGAAATCAACAAAACACAGGTCTAATTGCATAAAAACCGGGTGTTTTGTTTTCGTCAGTCTATGGGCAATCAAATGAATGTGAGACATTTCAAGAATTTTGGTCTGATAATTGTTAACACAATAAAAGTATATTTTAAAAATATTTTTTTTAACTCCAGCACTCCTTCTACCATAAATCTGCTTCCGATCGTAAACATTTCGATTAAACTAATTGTACGAACAAGTGTCATAAGCATACACGGTAAGACAGTAATATAAATCATGTATGCTTTTGTTGTATCTAAATTTTAATATCATCACAAAAAATATTTGAAAAATATCCCACTTACGAATCATTTCCATTAGCCTCTATTGTCATCAAAAGCCTATTTCTGATATTTTGAAAAATTGTAAAAATGTAAAAAAGAGAGCTAAAATACAAAAAAAATGAAAGAACTTTGAGCCAGAATATACATAAATAAATACAATGATAGATTACAAACACAAAATTATACAAATATTGAATATTTGCCCCCGTGCATGTAGATTGAGTACTATCAAGCATCAGCTTAGAAAATAGAATATACTTAATTACTTTAAAGAAACAAAAATAGGTTACTGTAATTAACAACATTTTCTGATTACCACGTTTTATTTCTTAAATTATTAACTGCAAAATGTTTGATGATTTTTTTTTAAATATTGCTTCTTAGAATAATATTATGTTAATAAACAATATTTAAAAAAAATCATCAAACATTTTGCATTTATGCCAACCGCTAGTTATGTATCAAATATTCCTTTAATATAATTATTTAGTTTACATGTAACATTGACGTTTTTTAAGCTTGTAGTAATTACAATAATTAGCCCGCTTTATTTTAGGTTTTTCTACAATAAAATAATTTACACTTTGCTTCTTTAATATAATCGTAAAAAATATAATGGTTTATATAAAATGCTCTACATAAAGTAGACTATAAAAATGCTATTTAAATTATTATCTAAATTTTGTTTCATTGAGTCATTTAAAATATGGTACATATTGAAACATTTAAAAATACAATCACGTTTATGTTAAGCTAGTTCCAACCTTGAAGCTGATGAAATCAATGTTTAAATAGAATGACCTCAAAGACCACTCTTTAATTTTTATTAAAATAAAAAAAAGTATCAAAATATATCATAATGGTCGTTTTAAAAAAATGTAACTATTCTTGTATGAAAAGTTTGCAGTACTTAATCTAGGCCTGAAATGTGAAGCTAGGTGTTTAAAAGTCTTTAAAACGTTCTCTGGATTAAAAGAAAATTCTTTCATTTGAACGACTTCTAACAAGAATCCTCTGCCTGTAAAATAAATTAAATTTAAATTTTATAAAGCAACTATAAACATAAATAAAAAAACTAATCTTTCAGCCTACAAGCTTTATTTTTATTTTTTTGAATAACTTTGGTTTGTAAGCGATGTTTTAACCAACCTTTTGGGCTTTGGTCTACAGCAGTCCTTGCCACAGTTCCAGTTCTTGCAGGCGTTTCCACACAGCTGACCGTACCGACAGACCATGAAGATCAGCAGGCCAAGCATGAAGGCTCCAGCAATGGAAGCCACAATGATCCAGGGGAGCAGGGAATTGATCTAAGTTTAGGACAAATGAGAGTTAGACACATAGTATAGATAATTATAGACAACCCAAATAAAAAAGAAGATAACCAGATTATATTACATGGCATTCACACACTCACACATATACACACACATTCAACTAGGCACACACAGGCTCATATAATGTATATTTTTATACATGCATATACTTTTTATATACATACATACATACATACATACATACATACATATATATATATATATATATATATATATATATATATATATATATATATATATATATATATATATATATATATATACATATCTATCTCTCTCTCTCTCTCTCTATATATATATATATATATATATATATATATATATATATATATATCGAATAATTAGCAATGTTGCTGTCTTTAGACTGACATCAGGAAAGTTCAGACAAATAGCATCACTCTACACACAGTTCATGGAAACAGTTAGGTGCTGTTAGTTTATCAAACCTTCCCTTTCTCAAGATACTCTTTTTTTTTAATTTAAAAAATCTAAAGCAGGTCTTTGTGTTTCAGAGGGTTGTGGTCTAAAGTAAGTTTATATACACTTTCGAGCCTTATGGTCCATAGGGGACAGGTGCAGTAGAGTTTACCTGACTCACTGACCTCGGTATATCAAGGGATAGTGTTGTCAGCACTATGCCCAGCCGCCTTTACGTCTTCTGGCATGAGTCAAGTAGCAATCCTTTTTAGGTCGGCTCAGGAGCGTCGTGCGGACTCGAACCCCGGGTTCAATGTGTAGAGTTTTTCGGATGTGTGGTGGGTTTGGCTTGGAGGTGTGTTGAGGTGAGGTGTATGTGTAGGTGTGGTTGGGGTGGAGGTGTGATTCGTATTAATGTGTGGTAGGGTGGAAGGGAGGTCAGATGGAGGAGTGGTGTGAGTGGTATTGTGATGGAGTGGGGTTGGGGGTGTAGTGGGGGTGGGTATGTAGTGGGGGAGTATGTGGGGCGGGGTGCATTTTGGAGGGTTGATAATGTAGCTTGACAGAAAACAAAGGACACATTCTACTCACACTGCTGCTGCTGCTAGATGATGATGTCTTTGATGTTGTGGCGGCGGCGGGTGTAGCGGTGACGACAACAACAGGTGGTGGTGTGGTGGGGCACGGCTAATGTAGGAAAAATAAATTACTTGTTTAAAGAGAATTATACAGATTTACAGATAAAGTTATTAAAACGAGCCGACCCGCAGCGTATCATACGCCGCTATTTAGTTGTTTTATTTTCTACTTTTCAGTAATTCATAATTTGTGAATTCGACAGTACCAATGCTGCCACTGAAAATATTTGCTTTAAAACACTAACCCC
Organism: Physella acuta; assembly: GCF_028476545.2. NCBI lineage: Eukaryota > Metazoa > Mollusca > Gastropoda > Physidae > Physella > Physella acuta. The sequence continues at coordinate 159,321 of NW_026733167.1, forward strand.
CCTTTCCCCTAACCCCTAACCCCGACCCTACACCCCCCCCCCCCCCGTGAAAGCAGCCTCCTCTTAGTTATTTCTTAGTTACCTCCTGTAAGTTTAAAATCGAACAAAATTATCTGCCCCTAATAGAAACCCGGCTCTACGGCTCTACGATTTATAACCATTTAGCTTTGTAAACATTTAGCGTGACCACAACTCACCAGACAATGTGGGGGTGGGGTGGGGGTGGTAGTGATAGTGATAGAGAGAAAGAGAGGGGACTGCAAGGAGGCGCTTGCAGCTTGTTTTCTAACGGCTCCCAGAAGAGAATTATATATATAGATATTTAGATAATTATATAAATTTACAGTTAAAATGTTATTAAAATTTTAGAAAAGTTTACAGAATTACATTACAAATGAAGAAATGAGTCTTTAGGAAATAACGCAATTATAACAATTAATCATGTAACATAATTATGAGATAATGTCCAATGCTACTGAAATAAACCAATATGGAAGTTACTGAAATGTGAAATAATAACAAAAGTTATTTATAAATCAGACACAAGTACAGTTAACATAGCATGTGACTAGTTGTGTTTGATTGGAAGACTCAGACAAACTCAGACAGAATCAGATAGACAGACTTAGACAGACTCAGAAAGGCAGATTCAGATAGAATTACAGCTTGACAGACTTAGATTGACAGTCTCATACTGAATTGATAGACACAGATAGACAGAATCAAATTGACAAAATCATATTGACAGACTCACATTGACAGACTCAGATTATCAGACTCAGATTAACAGACTCAGATTGAATCGACAGACTCACCTTGAAGGCGACGCTGACGACACAAGGGTTCTTGCTCTTCAAGGGCCCAGGTACTTTACCTTTGTCAAAGGCGTAGGCCTCAAAGGTGAGTACAGTACCCGCAGGCAACACCTCTAGAACAACAAGGTCACCATTGGCGTTTACAGCCACTGCTCCTCCGGATCCTCTGTAGAACACAGTAAACGATAAAAGGTTCAAAATGATTCGACTACTTTTTCCTTATTAGGATTAGACATTTGGTTAGGGTTAGTCATGTATAGTTGTTGTTTTTTTTTAATCTTTGATGGTCTACTGGAATAGATGAAGCAGAGTACTTAAGTCACTTCTTATGGTGGGTACCTAATGCAGATTAGTGAAAGTAAAGCTAGCTAGGCATGCTGCTTTCAAATATCGAGGTCACAGAAACAGGTGAACTCTACTTCACTTGCCCCATCGACTTCCAGGTTCGAGAGGGGTACATAACTGCTTAGATGGGTTGACAATGTTGAGGTAAGCTTTGTTTTACAAAAATTGACTTACGAGTATTCGATCACGTTATTTTGATTGAAAGATGAGTCTTTGTCTGTGGCTTTAAGCTTGGAGCCGAGGATTGTGCCTGATCAAAAGAAAAAATACAATTTAGGAGAAATAAAATTTCAATAATTGTACTAGCTCCGGTAGTGGGTGAATGTTGTAGTGGTGTGTGGGTAGTGTGGGTAGCAGGCATAGTGATGTGGGAAGTTTGAGTAATGAAAGTAGTGGTTATGGTGATATGTGCAAAGGCTATGGTGATGTGTGTAGTGGTTATGGTGACGTGGGTAGTGGTTATGGTGCTGTGGGGAAAGTGGGTAGTGTGGGTAGTGGTTATGGTGCTGTGGGGAAAGTGGGTAGTGTGGGTAGTGGTTATGGTGATGTGGGTAGTGTGGGTAGTGGTTATGGTGCTGTGGGGAAAGTGGGTAGTGTGGGTAGTGGTTATGGTGATGTGGGTAGTGTGGGTAGTGGTTATGGTGCTGTGGGGAAAGTGGGTAGTGGTTATGGTGATGTGGGTAGTGTGGGTAGTGGTTATGGTGATGTGGGTAGTGGTTATGGTGATGTGGGTAGTGGTTATGGTGCTGTGGGGAAAGTGGGTAGTGGTTATGGTGATGTGGGTAGTGTGGGTAGTGGTTATGGTGATGTGGGTAGTGGTTATGCGCAGTGTGGGTAGTGTGGATATTGTGGGTAGTGGTTATGGTGATGTGGGTAGTGTGGGTAGTGGTTATGGTGATGTGGGTAGTGAAGGTAGTGGTTATGGTGATGTGGGTAGTGTTGGAAAGGACAATAGTCATGTGTGTTACGAGGATAGTCAGTGTAGTTGTCGTTATGTGGATATGTTTATGTGAAAAGTGTAAAGAATCAGTATTATTATTTGGAAAGTATGGTCTTTTGGGTAATAAACTTCTACATTCTGTAGACTCTAGAATGACTTACCTGCTGGGGTACATTCTATGAGTCCTAGGAATGACTTACCTGCTGGGGTACATTCTATGAGCCCTAGGAATGACTTACCTGCTGGGGTACATTCTATGAGTCCTAGGAATGACTTACCTGCTGGGGTACATTCTATGAGTCCTAGGAATGACTTACCTGCTGGGGTACATTCTATGAGCCCTAGGAATGACTTACCTGCTGGGGTACATTCTATGAGTCCTAGGAATGACTTACCTGCTGGGGTACATTCTATGAGCCCTAGGAATGAATTACCTGCTGGGGTACATAATGTGGGTCTTAGGTACGACTTAACTGCGTGGTACATAATGTGGCTCTAGAACGACTTAACTGCCGGGATACATAATGTGGGTCTTAGGTACGACTTAACTGTCGGGATACATAATGTGGGTCTTAGGTACGACTTAACTGTCGGGATACATAATGTGGGTCTTAGGTACGACTTAACTGCCGGGATACATAATGTGGGTCTTAGGTACGACTTAACTGTCGGGATACATAATGTGGGTCTTAGGTACGACTTAACTGCCGGGATACATAATGTGGGTCTTAGGTACGACTTAACTGCCGGGATACATAATGTGGGTCTTAGGTACGACTTAACTGCCGGGATACATAATGTGGCTCTAGAACGACCTACCTGCCGGGGTACATTCTGTGGGTTCGAGGTTCTCCACAAACTGGGTATCAAAGACCGGAGCATTGTCATTACAGTCGTTGAGGGTCAAAGCCACCGTAGCCGTACCCTGTGGCTCGTTCTTATTCGGCAAATAGCCTTTGTCCTTGACCTTAAAATTAACGAAACTATATTGATTTATCGTTATTGTTAGTGCATGCAAGTCTCAATATTTACTTGAAAATCACTTTGAAATACTCAGTTATTAATGAATATACTTGATATATTAAAAATAATTTTGAGATAAAAAGGTATTAAAATTTAAAATTAAAAGGGTTTACAAAGAGTTCATACACATTTTTTTAATCGCCTGAATAACAATGATTGCTAACATTACGTTTACATTTTTGTACACGATTAAATGTAAATAATAATACAATAAACTACCAAAGCAAAATGATTTTTTGTTTAAGGTACTGATAAGTCTTAAATATAAAAATATGCTAAAATGCAAATTTTATTACAGGTATCTGGAACAAAAAATCACTTAAGATATTTTAAAATAATAACGCGAAACATATCACTGAAAGAACACTGACATTTGAAAAAATAAAACAAACAAGTACCCCCCTCCCTTAACGACAAGTACCCCCCCCCCCCAATGTTACGTTGACGACAAGTACCACCCCCACCCCCAATGTTTTACCTTAACGACAAGTACCACCCCCCCCCCAATGTGTTACCTTAACGACAAGTACCACCCCCCCCCCAATGTGTTACCTTAACGACAAGTACCACCCCCCCCCCCCCCCAATGTGTTACCTTAACGACAAGTACCACCCCCCCAATATGTTATCTTAACGACAAGTACCACCCCCCCCCCAATATGTTATCTTAACGACAAGTACCACCCCCCCCCCCCAATGTGTTACCTTAACGACAAGTACCACCCCCCCTATATGTTATCTTAACGACAAGTACCACCCCACACCAATGTGTTACCTTAACGACGAGTACCCCCCTCCTCCATGTGTTACCTTAACGACGAGGTTCTCAAGTTTGTTCTGTAGCCCCGCCTTGTCCAGATCGTAGTCCACAACAGATTTAATGGCACCGGTCTGTGGGTCGATTTGGAAGTCGTCCCTGGGTGGTTCAAATGACCAGGTCCAGTAGTCCGATTCGTCGGGGTCTGTTAAGGTAAACCCGTTCTCTATCTGGATCTGGGGCATACAGATACAGGCAGACATTATTGAGTGAGGATAATTAGAAGTATCTATGGGACAGAGTAGTTGAGTGGTAGAGCGCTCGAATGCTAACCCGGAAGTCACAAGTCCGGAACACAAAATCGAGCCGTTGTTTACCCAGCTATAAATGGTACATAAAGTGTACCTATAAAGTACCAGAATGCCTCCTGGATGGTACCTGAATCGTACCTGAATCGTACTTGTATGGTACCGACATTGGCTGGGCATAGTGTTGTCCGCACTATACATCTCTTCATTTTCTGTGGTCAAGAAACAGACGAGCTCAAATGTCGCTGCCCTATGGGTCTGACAATTAACTTTACTTTTACTTAATGTCGAATGGACATAATGAGAAGTATCAGCGTTTTTTTTTATCTTAACATGAAACAATATTTCGGCTTTATGGCTTCCATCTTTGTAAACTATTGGTACAAACCTTGACAATCAGGACTTTGTTTTCCTTAGTAATTACTTTTGTTCTGAATAGTTTTTTTTTCAGACATTTGGAGCATAAATGTGTATGTACATTTCTAAAATTAATAAGAATGGTCAATTCAATTACATACTAAATTGTCCTCATTCATTGCTTAATATGTAATCGATAGTGACATCCTTCCATATATAAATGTCAAATTCCTTGAGACAGCATTGTAAAAGTTCTACTTTATCATAAAATTATTAAAGTATTGTAACTACACCCTCCTCCCAATCCATATCCAAATGTCTACGCCCTTAAGATTACAACAAGGTGGGGCAGATAAACACGTAATTAGTTATTTATAATTGGGGTAGGGGGTTGTGAAATGCTAAAGGGGTCATTGAGTACAGTGTGTGTGTGGCACTTACTTTTCCCTCACACATTGTGAGTGGCAGGATGGTGGGGGATATGCTGGGCGGCTCGTTGACATCTATCACCTGGTGAGTATAGAGTTTAGTGGTATTTAGAGAATATAGAATCAGTGGTATTTAGAGAATATAGAATCAGTGGTATTTAGAGAATATAGAATCAGTGGTATTTAGAGAATATAGAATCAGTGGTATTTAGAGAATATAGAATCAGTGGTATTTAGAGAATATAGAATCAGTGGTATTTAGAGAATATAGAATCAGTGGTATTTAGAGAATATAGAATCAGTGGTATTTAGAGAATATAGAATCAGTGGTATTTAGAGAATATAGAATCAGTGGTATTTAGAGAATATAGAATCAGTGGTATTTAGAGAATATAGAATCAGTGGTATTTAGAGAATATAGAATCAGTGGTATTTAGAGAATATAGAATCAGTGGTATTTAGAGAATATAGAATCAGTGGTATTTAGAGAATATAGAGATAAGTGGTATTTAGTGAATATAGAAGCAGTGGTATTTTGAGTATAGAGAATCAGTGGTATTTAGATTAAAGAGAATCAGTGACATTATGAGTTTAGAGAATCAAAGATTGGAAGGATATACATTATCAGTGTCATTTACAATCCAACTCAACCATTGAATTAATAGAATCGTAAATAGGTTTGGTTGCATTTGCATCGGTTACAAAGATAAATTAAAATGTTGGCAGAAATGGACTAGATTATTTAAAACATGTGGTAAAACTGCAGAGTTGGGTGGTTCAGACGTGTAACCTTACCCTTAAGGTTAGCTTGTACGTGGGTGAGGTACAATAGCCGTCAGTAAACTGAATGTTGATGTTCGTTTCTCGCAATTCTTTCTTCTCGTAATCCAAAGCCGCAGCCGTGATCTTTACACTGCCGCCAGATACAGAAGCTGTGGACAGTAGATGTTGATAATAGCTGTATGCAATTACTTAATTAGCACTGAAATTAGAGTGTTGATGTCGTGCGTATCTTTCGTTTGGACTATACATTTTCTGGAAGGTCAGTATCACAATGAGAGGAGATTCTCGTTTATTCTTTTGGCTCATTTTATAATGCCGAAGTAATAGCCACTTAACGCTAGGAATAGAAACCAGAATTAGTAACACACCAGTAATACCTGTTTTACTGTAAGGAGCTGGACATGGAGAATAACTGCCACAAATAAGAAAATACAATCATTTATAAACCCATGTCTCAGCAAGACCCTTCGAACACGCTGGCTTAAACCATAAGAAATTATGTTCCTGTGGCAACGGACAAACCAACAACCAGCTGAAGAAGAGATCTTCCAAAGAAAATTGATACGGAAGCATGTACTCAGCGTAACAAGACAGGCTCTAATCTGGAATCAAGAGGGTAAAAGAAAAAAAAAAGGTTGACCAAGGAAGACTTAGAGACGTGACATGGAGGATGACACCAAGAGGATTGGGTACATCTGGAGACATTTGTAGAGACTAGACGGAAAGCTCTTGTAAGCGGCAAATGTCCCAAGAGTGGACACAGGCTTACCTACCTACCAACGAATGAAAGGATTTCACGAATCTCTATGATGGAGGGGGTTGCATCCAATATCTATAGAGGCCTAATAAACTATATAACTGTATTGAAAATGAAATCGTATCTGTTGGTATCTAAAGTAAGATAATGGTTGTGAAGTTAAACAGGAGTTTAGAATATAATTGTTCGATAGAGGACATCAATGAACGGACAGGGCTACTTGTTTTAGAATTACTTTGAGCAGCAGAAAACAGCAACAATTTTTAAATTCAACAAGGGTGTAACACTGGCATCAGAAATTAAGAGATAATTAGTGTATTGATTGGTTTATATGTATATATATATATATATATATATATATATATATATATATATATATATATATATATATATATATATATATATATATATATATATTATATTTAGAGTGTGTTGAACAAGCTATAAATAGATGGACTTACACGGGAATGTGAACTGGTTGAAGCCAGGGGTGTTGTCTGCTGTGGTTGTGAAGGTCACGGTGTCCGACGGGTTGTCCACAACAACCATCTCAAACACCGTGCCAGTGGTTGTCTCAGGTATCTGGACTATGGTGTTCAGGTTGGTGGCTATTGGTGCCACGTTGGCGCCTGGATGAAAGACGGGAAAAAATTGTCTGGGTTTTCTTTAGTAAAGCAAGTCTCGAGTTGATTAGGTAAGGTATTTGTTGTTAAATGTTTTGTTAAAGTTAAGGTTGATTAAATGAAGTAATTTAAAGAAATGTTCTAAACACCTAGGCCAGGGGTCGGCAACCTGCGGCTCGCGAGCCGCATGCGGCTCTTTTGGTGTCAAGGTGCGGCTCTTCAGCTCGGTGCACAAATATTAATAATTGTTTTATTTTATTTTTAAAACTCATAAAAGTATTTGTCTGCAGCACTCGGTAATGAACGATATAATAACAAATATAAACAATAAACATTCGCTATTCTATTAGAATATTTAGTTACTCCCTATTTCAATGTACTTCCTTGTTTTCTAAAGCTGAGTTATTTAAGTTTAAACAATACCTGTGTTTGGATCATATTTATCAAGGCACTGGTTACTTACACTACCGCCCACCACCATGGCGTGCTGTATGAAAGACTTGAGTGTAAGTTAATCACTCGCCGCATTATCGCCGTTAATCACTCACCGCCTAATTGTCGAGGACGGAAAGTGGCTCTCTCGTGAACCCGATTACACTACCGCAGTGGCGCTGCGTACGGCGCCTAGCTCGGTTTAATCATCGTATGTCGTATTGTAGGGTGCTCCTTAAAACAAAGATAGGTGCTTAGTGCTCGCGGGATAGCCCTGGGCGCCAAATCGCACCCTGCAGAGAAGCCGGAAGATGCGCCTGATTTGATTAGTAAGCGACTAAATCAACGCGTGTCTATAGTGTATAGTCTATTTTAAAAAACGAACGTAGGCGCCATAGTGCTCGCAGGTGAGCCCGGGGCGCTTCGGGTCGCGCAATCGACGAGGAGCCGGCGGTTGCACCTGTTGCAGTTTTGCCGCTGAATATTGTAGTACCCCTTACCCGATATGCAGAACGCCCGATTAATGGATGCCAAGTACTAACATAGCCACTCGGGAACTCTGGGCGCCAATAGGTGAATTGACAGAAAATGCACCACCCGGGCGCCGCCCATAAAAAATTTAAAATGATTTTTTTTGTACAAACCTCTCCTGGAGTGTTTTAGTCAACTCCGGAAGGTTTCATGACGATCGGATGAACGGTGTCAAACCGCAATCGACTTTACTTTTATATACTTTATATAGAGAAGAATCGAATAGCGCGCTGCCGGGGGGGGGGGGCAATCCTGCGAGTTTGAAAACTTTTTTTCGCAGAAACCTTTCCATGAGCATTCTTAGCAACTTCCCAAAGTTTCATGGCGATCGGATGAAAGGTGTAGTAATGCATAAAAGAAAAACAGACACACACACACACAAACAAATAAACATTGATATATATATATATATATATATATATATATATATATATATATATATATATATATATATATATATACCAAATCCTAAATAAAGATCATAATATTAAAAAAAATGTTGGCGGTTCTTTAAAATCTGGGAAATTTTATAAATTGTAACTTTTGGCTCTTCGGTCTGAAAAGGTTGCCGACCCCTGACCTAGGCCTATGTTAATTAGTTTTCTTGTAACAAGCCGTAGTTATTTTCAAGCAGTGATAGTTTTACTAATGACTTGTAATAGTTCAATGTTACAGTTCAATGACCGATAGATGTTTTACTCATTCATTTAGTATATTTCACAATTAATATAACTATGTGTATAAAAAAACAAGAAATAAAAACCACCTGACAAATTTTTTAAAAATATTTTTTTCTAAGATATTTTGTCTGAGAACATTTGTCCATGGTATCATTTGTCCTGATATATTTTGTCCTGATATATTTTGTCCTGATATATTTTGTCCTGCAATCTTTTGTCAGTGAAATCATTTGTCCATCAGATATTTTGTCTGAGATCATTTGTCATGGAACTCACCTACCTGTAATAGTTATATCACCAATATACCTACCGGTAATAGTTCTATCAATGACCAACACACATACCTGTAATAGTTCTATCAATGACCAATACACCTACCTGTAATAGTTCTATCAATGACCAACACACATACCTGTAATAGTTCTATAACCAATACACCTACCTGTAATAGTTCTATCAATGACCAATACACCTACCTGTAATAGTTCTATCAATCACCAATTCACCTACCTGTAATAGTTCTATCAATGACCAATACACCTACCTGTAATAGTTCTATCAATGACCAACACACATACCTGTAATAGTTCTATAACCAATACACCTACCTGTAATAGTTCTATCAATGACCAATACACCTACCTGTAATAGTTCTATCAATCACCAATTCACCTACCTGTAATAGTTCTATCAATGACCAATTCACCTACCCGTAATAGTTCTATCAATGACCAATACACTTACCTGTAATAGGTCTATGACCAATACACCTACCTGTTATAGTTCTATCAATGACCAATACACCTACCTGTAATAGTTCGATCAATGACCAATACACCTACCTGTAATAGTTATATCAATGACTAATACACCTACCTGTAATAGTTCTATCAATGACCAATACACCTACCTGTAATAGTTCTATAACCAATACACTTACCTGTAATAGTTCTATCAATGACCAATACACCTACCTGTAATAGTTGTATCAATAACCAATACACCTACCTGTAATAGTTCTATCAATGACCACTACACCTACCTGTAATAGTTCTATAACCAATACACCTACCTGTAATAGTTTTATTAATAACCAATACGCATACCTGTAATAGTTCTATCAATGACCAATACACGTACCTGTAATAGTTCTATCAATGACCAATACACGTACCTGTAATAGTTCTATCAATGACCAATACACCTACCTGTAATAGTTATATCAATGACCAATACACTTCCCTGTAATAGTTCGATCAATGACCAATACACCTACCTGTAATAGTTCTATCAATGACCAATACACCTACCTGTAATAGTTCTATCAATGACCAATACACGTACCTGTAATAGTTCTATCAATGGCCAATACACCTACCTGTAATAGTTCTATCAATGACCAATACACCTACCTGTAATAGTTCTATCAATGAACAATACACCTACCTGTAATAGTTCTATCAATGACTAATACACCTACCTGTAATATTCTATTAATGACCAATGCACCTACCTGTAATAGTTCTATAACAATATACCTACCTGTAATATTTCTATCAATGACCAGTGGTCCCACTTTATTTTTCCCATCACTGATGTACACACTGAACGAGATGTCAGGTCTACATTCTTTCCTCATGTCAATTAACGGCTTTATCACACCTGTTGCTGTATAGGCAAACAATAAAAAAGTCAACGGTTCAGTGAAATCGCATGTTTTTGAGCGTCGAATACATGTGTTCTTGAAAACACAACGCAATATTACAGTGCAGGTGTTTATATTTTTTTGTTAAATGTAGGTATGCATGCTAGCTTAAGGGATAGGTTTATGCAAGGTAGATTAGTAAAAAAATGTAACACTGAGGTAAAAATTATTTTAAAGATTAAAGCCGTCAGAGCTAGGATACCCGTTAGTACTAGCCTATCTTCTAGCTTCCACCACTTATATTTTACCTACACCTGTATATTGTTTAATACTAAGCTAACCCTTACACCTGTATATCGTTTAATAATATTCTAACCCTTACACTTATATATGGTTAATACTACGCTAACCCTTTAAACCTGTATATTGTATAATACTACTTTAACCTTTAAACGTGTATATTGTTTAATACTATTCTAACCCTTACACTTATATATAGTTAATACTAAGCTAACCCTAACACCTGTATATTGTATAATACTACTTTAACCTTTAAACGTGTATATTGTTTAATACTATTCTAACCCTTACACTTATATATAGTTAATACTTAGCTAACCCTTACACCTGTATATTGTTTAATACTACTCTAATCCTTACACCTGTATATCGTATAATACTACTCTAATCCTTACACCTGTATATTGTTTAATACTACTCTAATCCTTACACCTGTATATTGTATTACCCTAGCACTCAACCTGTTAATTATTTAACCCCACCCAGAGTTGCACCTGTATATTCTTTAACCTAATCCTAACCCTTACTCTTGTCTATCTTGTAGTTAGCTGACGACGAGGACGGTGAGACGACCATGCTGTACTCTATGGTGTCTCCATCAGGGTCTATGGCGTTCACGTCCTTGATTATTGTTGTAGGGCCGCCACTGACACTGATACTGCCGGCGTCTGTGGAGGTCAAAGTTCAGAAGTCATTTGTTTGTTTTTTCTTGTACAGATTTAAGTTATATTAGAACAGTAATGTTGATTATGTTATATTAGAATGTACAAGTAAAAATATTGATCATGCTATATTAGAACTATACAATAAAATTGTTAATTATGTTATATTAGAAATGTACACGTGATTGTAATGATTTTGCAGGACATTTTTGAAATTATAAGATTCCGAGAGAACTTTTTTGGTTTTATTTTCTTGATTTTCATACTGTCTTGAAATATTTATAGTTCATTAACTTGTCTATATATTTTTCTTCAATTGTCTACGTCAGAAGATCGTCAAGGTTAGGAAATAACTTACATGGAAAATGGACAAAAATGGGAGATGGCCTTGTGAGGAAGATTGAAACTAAACGAAGTTGGACAAGCATGTACATGATTAGAAGATGGACAAGCATGTAGGCTACATGATTAGAAGACGGGAACAGCTCGGATGGAAGTCGGATATGAATAAAAGAAAACTGTACTGGCATGACAAACATGGACACGATTAGAAATATTATTCGGGTGAATAGTATACACGGCATTAACAAGGATAATAAACCGGGAGTGATCTCCCCTAAACTTTCTCGAATATTCTTATTTAACTCGGAATATAGACATGATTTTTAATTACTTAAACTTTTAATAATAGAATAGAATCTCGTAGAAAAAAAGAATTGCGCACCAAGCGAACGCCAAAACAAAATGTGCATAATAGTGCGCAATATTATTAGTACTTTATAAATTTACATGCTTTTTTGAGAAATCGGGAATAGCATAAATTAGTACTTCCGGTCAACGGAAATAACTCAAACTTTTATAGCAGGTAGGGAATTAGATCTTTTACTTACATGTGAAATTTCATTTATCTATCTGAAATGGTACTTAAGTTATAGGCTTTTTAAAAATTCAAAGTAGAAAAAGTACCACTTCCGGTTATTGGAAATCGCTCAAAAGTTGATACGGTTCTACGATTTTGATAAAATACTTATATATGAAATTTCATCAACCTAGCTGTAACGGTACTCAAGTTACCGTGTTTACAGACAGACAGACAGACAGACAGACAGACAGACAGACAGACAGACAGACAGACAGACAGACAGACAGACAGACAGACAGACAGACAGACAGACAGACAGACAGACAGACAGACAGACAGACAGACAGACAGACAGACAGACAGACAGACAGACAGACAGACAGACAGACAGACAGACAGACAGACAGACAGACAGACAGACAGACAGACAGACAGACAGACAGACAGACAGACAGACAGACAGACAGACAGACAGACAGACAGACAGACAGACAGACAGACAGACAGACAGACAGACAGACAGACAGACAGACAGACAGACAGACAGACAGACAGACACACACACACACACACACACACACACACACACACACATACGGACAAGATTGCAAAATTATGTTTTTCCATATCAGTGAGGTGTAAAACGTCGAGATTTGTAAAAATATCGATTTTTTTTTTTTGCAGGATTACAAGACTTTCTCTATACTTCGTATATACGAGAAAGTAAAAAAGTGACTATCCTTATAAATAAGCTGCGTACTACGTCGTGAAAAAGTATAGTATGAAAGACTAGTTTAAGTATTAGAGTGTCATTACAATTCATAATGTAAAATTTTCCCCAATTGTGTTGTTTATGTTTTCCAGAGTCGCTTCCAACATATTCATATACGTGTCATAATATAACTGTAGCAAATAATATTGCTGTAAATTTCCTATTTCTTATTATAGCACTAAAAGAGCACATGGAATTAAGTTATTTTAATTTTTACTGATCGGGCAGCTGGAACTCTTTTTCTAGGGACAGCAACAAACTAGATGAGAAAAATCCACTATCAAACAAGAGTGGATCTTCTGAGGCAAAAAGATCACCGATTTTTGGTTTCCTTTCGGCAGTTCTTGCGACACAACGTATGCTAAGGGGGTCGTCCTTAAATGACGTCACGCTTTTTGTCGATTTTTTTACCTCCTCTCCCCTACGTCACACATCGTCACAAAAGTCTGACCCCCCGCCCCCCAATTGTGTGACTGTGTGACGTCATTTATCGACGACCCCTCCCACCTTGGGTACCGCAGCTGTGTGGAGATGGTGATGATGATACCCGACAATATATGTATTTTCTCAACATGCTTTCTAATCTTTGTAGTTGAATTTCCAAGTTGCAGTCATCAATTGGTTTCTTTGACGATGGAGCCATTTTAACGTTGTAGCGAAGTTTTGGAGTTGTGGCAGGGCATGGTAAAAAAAAAGTTTGAAATACTCACCGTACAGCACGTAGGGGTCAAAGTAAGGGGGCGAGTTGGGTATGACCCTGACCTCCACGACCTCGCTATCTGGGGTCTCCTTGTTGTCCCGGCACTCGATGGTGAAGAGGTAACTCGGGGTGATGGAGTAATCCAGAGTTCCCTGCCCTGTTTTGTACTGGAGGCATTTGTTGGTTGCTGAAATTTAGACAAGCAACTTTTGTTGGTGGATAGAAGTTGGCAGTGGCGTAGGCAGGGGGGGGGTTAGGGGGGGTCATAACCCCCCATAGACCCCTCGGTATAAATATAAAAAGTATGAGGGGGTGCAAATCGAAAGTTTGAGGGGGGGGGGGGTGAAAATCGAAAGTTTAAAGGGGGGGGGGGGTGCAAATCGAAAGTTTGAGGGGGGGGGGGTGCAAATCGAAAGTTTGAGGGGGGGGGTGCAAATCGAAAGTTTGAGGGGGGGGGGTGCAAATCGAAAGTTTGTCCCCGGGCAAAAATTGCAACCCCCCCCCCCCCCCCCCTTGAAGTTGGATATACCTGTAAAATGGGACTTTGAAATGTGGACATACATTTGCTGATACTGAATGTTTGACGTACAGCATTTGTTTTATGGTGAAATTGAGTCAAAAAAATGCTAAACTTAGTCTTAAATGTTAGAAGTTTTCCCTTCGAACCTGACTGTCCATGACCTCAGCATATGAATTGGATAGCGTGGTTGTTACGGTTAAATTGTAGGATAAATTAGAATAGGCTAGAATAGTGTAGAACGTAGGGGAGTGGCTTGTGTGAGTTGAGTTAACCCCGGGGTGTTTAGGGTTTTGTTATCCCAAGGACGAGTGGGGGTATAAAAGCTGGAGTAAACAATTGTAAGGGGCTTGTTAGTACTGGTATCTTCGCGGTCTGTTTCCGATCGTATAAAACCAGGTAGTCGCAGTTCACGACGTCGAGGCCTGCCTGTCTAACGGGAGTGATACACCTTAGCCGGTATATACCTATTATGAAAGTAGCGGCTAGGGTTGAGGGCTTGCGGTGTAATAATGAAAATGACAAGTTAAATTAAGGTTTGAACAGTGCCTTGAATCGTGTTTGGAGTCGAACGAAAGGTCGATTATAACAGTGGTCAGTATGTGACCAGCCGCCTTTGCTTTCCCTAACGCAAGTCAGGTACTCATCAGAGCTGGGTGGACTCTGTTGTCCAACGTAAACCTGGTCTGAATAATGACGTATAATCTAAACAATTCACGTTTTTGGTTATAATTCATCAAGTGACGTACTGCGCAAAGAGCATGTATCTATTTACCGTAAAACCGTATTGTGTTATAGTCTCAACTATATTACAACTAATGCATTGTTTTCTAATAACTAACTTAACTTGAACCATGTAGTTTTAACTCCTCTTATTGTCCCCTGTCCTACACATCTAAACATGTATTGCCTGTCCTAATACACCCAAACGCTCATCCTAACCCTAACACATGCCATGTCCTTTATCTAAACAAGTACGCCGCAGTGAATGTCCTGTTGAGTACTCACACGTAGGGCAGGTCAGCAGGACGAAGCAACTACCGCACGCTGTGGTAGACGGCGAGACGTTGGTGATGACGGCGGTGGTGGGGTCGTTGTCCGGGTCACTACAGTTGACCTCCGACAGGTACTCCGTCTTTGCGGTGTTCTCTCTAATGACAGCAAGCTTCTTGCTCAGGGTCAGGGTCGGCTGGGGACATAAAGGGCACATATGACTCTTATGACATAAAGGGCACATATGACTCTTATGACATAAAGGGCACATATGACTCTATTGACATAAAGGGCTCATATGACTCTAATGACATAAAGGGCACATATGACTCTATTGACATAAAGGGCACATATGACTCTAATGACATAAAGGGCACATATGAATCTAATGACACAAAGGGCACATATGACTCTAATGACATAAAGGGCACATATGACTCTTATGACATAAAGAGCACATATGACTCTAATGACACAAAGGGCACATATGACTCTAATGACATAAAGAGCACATATGACTCTAATGACACAAAGGGCACATATGACTCTAATGACATAAAGAGCACATATGACTCTAATGACACAAAGACTCTAATGACATAAAGGGCACATATGACTCTAATGACTTAAAGGGCACATATGACTCTAATGACATAAAGAGCACATATGACTCTAATGTCATAAATGGCACATATGACTCTAATGACATAAAGGGAACATATGACTCTATTGACATAATTGGCACATATGACTCTAATGACATAAAAGGCACATATGACTCTAATGTCATAAATGGCACATATGACTCTAATGACATAAAGGGCACATATGACTCTATTGACATAAAGGGCACATATGACTCTAATGACATAAAGGGCACATATGAATCTAATGACACAAAGGGCACATATGACTCTAATGACATAAAGGGCACATATGACTCTTATGACATAAAGAGCACATATGACTCTAATGACACAAAGGGCACATATGACTCTAATGACATAAAGAGCACATATGACTCTAATGACACAAAGGGCACATATGACTCTAATGACATAAAGAGCACATATGACTCTAATGACACAAAGACTCTAATGACATAAAGGGCACATATGACTCTAATGACTTAAAGGGCACATATGACTCTAATGACATAAAGGGAACATATGACTCTATTGACATAAATGGCACATATGACTCTAATGACATAAAAGGCACATATGACTCTAATGTCATAAATGGCACATATGACTCTAATGACATAAAGGGCACATATGACTCTAATGACATAAAAGGCACATATGACTCTAATGTCATAAATGGCACATATGACTCTAATGACATAAAGGGAACATATGACTCTAATGTCATAAATGGCACATATGACTCTAATGACATAAAGGGCACATATGACTCTAATGACATAAAAGGCACATATGACTCTAATGACATAAAGGGAACACATGACTCTAATGTCATAAATGGCACATATGACTCTAATGACATAAAGGGCACATATGACTCTATTGACATAAATGGCACATATGACTCTAATGTCATAAATGGCACATATGACTCTAATGACATAAAGGGCACATATGACTCTAATGACATAAAGGGCACATATGACTCTATTGACATAAATGGCACATATGACTCTAATGTCATAAATGGCACATATGACTCTAATGACATAAAGGGCACATATGACTCTAATGACATAAAAGGCACATATGACTCTAATGACATAAAGGGAACATATGACTCTATTGACATAAATGGCACATATGACTCTAATGTCATAAATGGCACATATGACTCTAATGACATAAAGGGCACATATGACTCTAATGACATAAAAGGCACATATGACTCTAATGTCATAAATGGCACATATGACTCTAATGACATAAAGGGCACATATGACTCTAATGACATAAAAGGCACATATGACTCTAATGTCATAAATGGCACATATGACTCTAATGACATCAAGGGAACATATGACTCTATTGACATAAATGGCACATATGCCTCTAATGACACAAAGGGCACATATGACTCTAATGACACAAAGGGCACATATGACTCTAATGACATAAATGGCACATATGACTCTAATGACATAAAGGGCACATATGACTCTATTGACATAAAGGGCACATATGACTCTAATGACACAAAGGGCACATATGACTCTATTGATATAAAGGGCACATATGACTCTAATGACACAAAGGGCACATATGACTCTAATGACACAAAGGGCACATATGACTCTATTGACATAAAGGGCACATATGCCTCTAATGTCATAAATGGCACATATGACTCTAATGACATAAAGGGAACATATGACTCTATTGACATAAATGGCACATATGCCTCTAATGACACAAAGGGCACATATGACTCTAATGACACAAAGGGCACATATGACTCTAATGACACAAAGGGCACATATGACTCTAATGACATAAATGGCACATATGAATCTAATGACACAAAGGGCACATATGACTCTAATGACACAAAGGGCACATATGACTCTAATGACACAAAGGGTACATATGGCTCTATTGACATAAAGGGCACATATGACTCTAATGACACAAAGGGCACATATGACTCTAATGACACAAAGGGCACATATGACTCTAATGACATAAAGAGCACGTAGTATATGAAGAATTTGAAAAACATCGAGTACGCAAAAACATGATAGCAATAAAAATCATTACGAACACAAAAAAACATAAAGATTGCGAAAACATTAAGAACACTAAGAACATTAAAAGACTTAAATACATTCAGAACACAAAGAACATAAAGACTATAAAAACATTAAGAACGCAACGAACATAAAGAATGTAAAAACATTAATAACACAAAGAAATAAAAGACAATAAAAACGTTAAGAACACACAGAGCGAAAAAAAATATTTAAATTTAAACAACAATAGTATTGTAACAATCATATGGCTAACGTTATATATTGTTCTACTTCCCCCTTCCCCTCCCTGCCTCACACCAACTCTAAATATAGCGTCGATGATTACCTACAACACAACATTCCTACCAACTATTTGAAACGAAGAAACGACTATCATCAAGCTTAGTAGCAATATATTAACAGTTTTGAAAAAATAGCTTTCGCTACTAACTACTTAAACTATTTAACGACTAACAACAAGCTTTAATACGTAAAAAAATTATGAACAGTCTTAAAAAAAAATTTACAGAACGTAACCAACTCATTAGAAGAAGAAACAGCCAATTGCTGGTGTAACTTACCGAGGCAGTGACGAGGGTGAGCAGGGCATACAACGCACACAACAGAACTATCCTGCTCATTTTCACATCACTTTACATAAGGGTTGTGGCGTTAGGTCATGGTCCTAACTCATGAAGCAAAACAAAATATAACTGGCAAGAACTGCGATTTTAACGTTATGAAACGATCAACGAAGCGGAACGTATTTACCTTTCTATGACGTGTCACGGATCAAGATCAATGCCAGCCGGTGCCATTCAGTTACCCGTCTGTTGCGTCTGTCGGCTGGATCTTCTCAGATCTGCCGAACAAAGGAATTCTCCCGCTTTCGACAGCGTCAGCGACAAAATCAGGGACTTAAGTCATAAGTTTGTTTGCTTTTAAAATGGACACACACGATTAGGTCAACACAGTGAAGCTGTGTCAGTACTGTGTAGCAGCTGTCTCAGTTGAGCTTGTGTCAGTGGGTTAGGTGTACACCGAATAATGGCACAATTATGGTACTGCAGAACTCTGACTTAGATCTTAACATTTCACCCACGTAAAAAAAATACGTATAGTATGACCCGGGGCATTTAAAATATGAAAGAATATGAAAACAGCATATATATATATATATATATATATATATATATATATATATATATATATATATATATATATATATATATATATATATATATATATCTGATAGATATGTATATATATTATATATAAACATATATACATATATATATATATGATATATATGTTCATCTATATACATATACATATACATATATGTATATATATATACATATATATATATATATATATATATATATATATATATATATATATATATATTTATATATATATATATATATATATATATATATATATATATATATATATATATATATATATATATATATATATATATATATATATATATATATATATATGACGACTACCTCAAATATTGCGACGCACTGCAAAAGTTACCTATAAGTTTAACATGTAACATAATGTAAGCCCTAAGGTATATTTTCTATATCTCCGTATATAGCGATCACTTCTATTACCCTAAGTATCTGATCGAGTATTCCTTTCATCCTGTTTGTATGGGTTAATACAAACTTGACTGTATGACGTCAAGTCTAACAAAATAAAAGCGAATGTGACCTCAATTTAACGAAATGAAAAAAATAAATTTGCATGTCATAAGTTATGGTTCGTGTTGGGGTCGCGATTAATTATATTCTTACGGTTGATCGATTTTTCCAGTATCGATTAGTGAAAGCGATCATACGCTTACTCTAACAGTTCGCTAGACGGCTCCATTAAAAAACGTGTTAGTTAAAGTTTGGAATGTGGCCATTTAAATTTCACAGTATGCAACCTTAGCGTAACTGCTGTAAAAGTAAAGTGAAGTTCCCTTTTTAAACCTGACGGTCTATAGGGCAAGTGAAGTAGAGTTCATCTGTTTCTGTGACCTCGGCATATGGAGAGATAGTGTGGTCAGCACTATGCCCAGCCGCCTTTACTTTCACTAACGTGAGTTAGGTACCCATCAGAATTGGGTGGAGTCAGGAACGGTCTACAGACTTGAACTCGAGACTTACGGGATAGTATTCCAGCTCTCTACCGCTAGACCACTCCGTCAGTGGCGTAGCGAGGTCGGGTGTCACCCGGTGCGGCACTTAATGGTGTCACCCCCCCCCCCCCATAGGCGTAGAGACCCTTCCTGGGGACAAACTTTCAAATTTTCGATTTGTACCCCCCTCCTCAAGTTTTCGATTTGCACCCCCCAATCAATTTTTCAATTGCACCCCCCCCCTCCTCAAATTTTCGATTTGCATCCCCCCTCCCTCAAAATTTCGATTTTGCACCCCCCCCCCCCCCTCAAGTTTTTCTCTATATGTTTTGCTATTTTTTGCCTTGGTGTCAATCTCCTAAATGGTGTCACCCGCCCCCCCCCCCCTCCTCGCTACGCCTATGCACTCCGTAACTGCTTTATACAACATAAAATTGGTCAAATCGTTATTCTATCCTGTTTCAAATTTATAATTGTCATGTTCGAAGATCTAGCCTAATAGTTCATAAGGCAAGAGAAGTAGAGTTCAGCTGTTTCTGTTAACTCGACATATGAATCTATAGGATGGTCAGCACTATGTCCGGAAGCCTTTACATTCCTTGACGTGAATCAGGTACCCCCCGTCTTGCTTGTAACAGCTTGTCCCTCCCGAAGGTTCAGGTGTCCCCCCCCCCCCCCTTATTTACACCTAAAGTTTTTAAGATTACACGAGGAGAAAAAATGTCTGAACGATACCCTGATACTAACAATATCCCTTTATAATAAGTATATGCTGAGGTTATATATATATATATATATATATATATATATATATATATATATATATATATATATATATATATATATATATATATATATATGTACATACATACATACATACATACATACATACATACATACATACAAACATACATTTATGAATGAACTATGTGCTTTAAATTTTATTGGAATAATTTTTCCTAAAATTTTGATTCGTTTAGTTCTCTTTAAATTGCTGAGAAAATAAGTTGTCTAACCACTAGAATAAATATTGACTGTTAAAAGACGCGGTCTTTTGTCCACCGACATATGTGAACTAGATAAACAACAAACTATTTTTTTTGTAATTATAGTCCTTTTTTTAATTTTGTTTTGATAATCTAATCACTATTTGCTAATTACGTAAAAGATAACAAAACGTATTTACACTATCTATTCAGTGCGCTCAAAATATTGTATTTTATTAAAAATTTGTATCGTCTAAGAGATAGGTTATGGCTAATTTTAAGAACAATTTTTTAATGTTTTCAAAAAAGTAAATTTCTGAAATTTTAAATTGACACATTGGTCTTTCTTTAGTATAATTAAAAAGCACAAAGTTAAAATATACACGCTTTCAATACAAAATATTAAGTTTTTTTACAGCTAAATTTAGCGAAAGTATTTGTAATTGAAAATTTTTTATTTATTTTATTATGGTCTGAAATGTTTGTTTTATCAATTCAAAAAAATTCATACAGATTTTCACGTTTGTATATAAGATAAAAACATTTTCCTACTATACATTTGTACCAAAAATTAACTAATTTTATACTGACAATAATTAAGACTTGAATCATTATTGATAGAGCAATAATTCATATTAATTATATTTTAAGCAGCAAAACAAAAAGCGTTGAATCAAGAGTTTACACAATTCACATTGTAAAATCAAGTCTTTGGAAATCATAAAATATGAAACACCTAAAAATAAATAATAATAAACATCTGAAAATTTCGTTAAAAAAAGATTTTTTTTTAAAAAGTAGCACAATATCTTGAAGCTAATAAAACATCAAAATGATGACTTAATTAAAATATCATATCTTAGAAACAAATAAAAATACTTAAAATATTTTTTACAAACTCTACGTAATTTGTCTAGCCGATCTCTTCGCGTCCACAATGTTGAGAACTCCAGACAATGTAAACAGAAGAAGGCCAGAGATGATCAGGTCAAAAGACCAGCCCACAGTGTAGCCAAAACTGGCAGAGATTCCTGACAAAGGTGTTGTCAAAAGTTTATTAATTTGAACCGCCGCCACGCCTATACCAACTAGACCAAGAATAACTGAAAATAGACAGAATATGTAAAATTTGAATAGACAGAATATGTAAAATTTTAATAGACAGAATATGTCAAATTTAAATAGACGTAATTTGCCAAATTTAAATAGACATAATATGTCAAATTTAAATAGACATAATTTGCCGAATTTAAATAGACAGAATATGTCAAATTTAAATAGACAGAATATGTCAAATTTAAATAGACAGAATATGTCAACTTTAAATAGACAGAATATGTAAAATTTAAATACACAGAATTTGTCAAATTTAAATAGACATAATTTGCTAAATTCAAATAGACAGAATAGACAGAATAGAAAGAATGTGTAAAATTTAAATAGACAGAATATGTCAAATTTAAATAGACAGAATATGTAAAAATTTAAATGGACAGAATATGTAAAATTTAAATAGACAAATATGTCAAATTTAAATACACAGAATCTGTCAAATTTAAATAGACATAATTTGCTAAATTCAAAACGACAGAATAACTTTAGTAGACAGAATATATCAAATTTTAGTCCATGTTGATTAACAAAATAATCAATCCTCAACAACCGAATGCATTGCTGTTTATATCTTCATATAAATATGTTTATGTTCATAAATTTATAATTGTAAATGGTTATGTAATATAAGTATAATTGCACGTGCAGTTCTAAATAGATTAAATCGTATGTGCATGTGTATGCTTGTATCAGGGGCGGAACTACAGTGCCGCCAGACCCCGCAATGCGGGGGGGCCCAGACCGAATGGGGCCCCAAAAATCCCGGCTAAATTATTTAAAAAAAAAAATTTAAAATAAAAAATTTAAAAAAAAAAAAAAAAAAAAAAAAAAAAAGGTGGAGGTCGAGTTATCTTTCTTCTACAGTTACAAAAAAAACACGATAGTCGGCAAACGTCTTTGAAAAAAATGTACAGACTATAGCTCGAGAGACCGCCAGACATATAGACAACTTCAAAGACGCAGGGGCGGAACTACAGTGCCGCCAGACACCGCAATGCGGGGGAGGGGGGCAGACCGATTGGGGGCCCAAAAATCCTGGCTAAATTATTTTAAAAAAAAAATGTTAAAAAAAAAATTAAAACAAAAAAAAATTATTTTTTTTTTTTAAATTAGGTGGAGGTCGAGTTATCTTTCTTCTACAGTTACAAAAAAACACGATAGTCGGCAAACGTCTTTGAAAAAAATGTACAGAATATAGCTCGAGAGACCGCCAGACATATAGACAACTTCAAAGACGCAGGGGCGGAACTACAGTGCCGCCAGACACCGCAATGCGGGGGAGGGGGGCAGACCGATTGGGGGCCCAAAAATCCTGGCTAAATTATTTTTAAAAAAAAATGTAAAAAAAAAATTAAAACAAAAAAAAATTAATTTTTTTTTTTTTTAAATTAGGTGGAGGTCGAGTTATCTTTCTTCTACAGTTACAAAAAAACACGATAGTCGGCAAACGTCTTTGAAAAAAATGTACAGAATATAGCTCGAGAGACCGCCAGACATATAGACAACTTCAAAGACGCAGGGGCGGAACAACAGTGCCGCCAGACACCGCAATGCGGGGGGGGGGGGGGGGGGCAGACCGATGGGGGTCCAAAAATCCTGGCTAAATTATTTTTAAAAAAAAATGTAAAAAAAAAAAATTTAAAATTAATTTTTTTTTAAAATTAGGTGGAGGTTGAGTTATCTTTCTTCTACAGTTACAAAAAAACACGATAGTCGGCAAACGTCTTTGAGAAAAATGCACAGACTATAGCTCGAGAGACCGCCAGACATATAGACAACTTCAAAGACGTAGCCTACCTTTTTACTTTTAGTGGCGTCGATTAGGAGAACAAAAAAGGATTGTTATATTGTTTACATTATTAAATATATATATATATATATATATATATATATATATATATATATATATATATATATATATATATATATATATATATATATATATATATATATATATATATATATATATATATATATATATATATATATATATATGATTGTGTGTTTAAAACTACTGGCCTGGACTCTACAAAAAATATAATTATTTATTTCGATGTCATACATTTATAATTGCGTTCATTTTTACTTTAACAACACTGTATCAATAAACTTGTGAAAGTTTAAGTTATCTCCCTTTAGCGAAGCATCTGAAGTTTTTGCCGGCACGCTTTGAAATCGGGCTGGGGAAATGTTGCGGCGACTATTCTGGTCTTCTAGACGACCGGAAAAAGTCGGCACTATTGATGTAGATGTTTATCGGCACTTTCTTGTCCCCTTCCCTTAAACCTTCCCAACTCTCACCCCTCCCCCCCTCACCCCCCTTTCATCCCTACCCCTCACCTCTACCCCTCACCACACCCTTACTCTTACAATAAGATGTAATGCATAGATTAACGAACCGTCTATGAACTACTGAACTGTAAACTGACCACTTCTGCACATTTTGTTAAAGACACTAGTCAGTAGTTGTTCATTTACCTGATGAAGTATTTTGTTGACGAGTCTAATTCACACAACAAGGAAGGTAAGGCTCGTCTTTATATTATTAATTGTTTTATAATTAGTACACGTATTAATTGAACATTAGTTATTAACACTAAATACATTAAAGTTAATCAAATTTAGGATACAATGATCTAGCTTTTAAGGCTAAAAACAACCAAAAGATCTATATCACCTTTGAATGTATTAATGTTTAATTTCATGTTTAGCCCGTAACGGGGAGGGGTTATATTCGGTTATAATATGGGGTGGGTCTTTGGCAGTGTTTCTTCCAGACGTTTCTCTTCGGGGGGGGGGGGGGGCGCTTGAAATTTTCGGAGGGGGGGGGGGGGGGGGGGGCGGGCACTGTTAAAAGTATATATTTTCTATATAAATTATATAAAATTAATTTCTTTCTGGGGGGGGGGGGTGACACCATTAAGTGCCGCACCGGGTGACACCCGACCTCGCTACGCCACTGCACCCGATATATATATATATATATATATATATATATATATATATATATATATATATATATATATATATATATACATATATATATATATATATATATATATATATATATATATATATATATATATATATATATATATATATATATACATATAGATATATATATATATATAGGGGCCTAAAAAAATTTTTGCGGGGGGGGCCATTTTTTTCTAGTTCCGCCACTGGCTTGTATGCGCAACTGTAAACGTAAAAATGAAATGTATAACATGAAAAAAAAATCAGCTGGACTGACCTGAAAGAAACACTACAATACTTGTACACCAGGCGCTTGTTATCGTTCCTTTTTTCAGGAGCGCTGATAGTGTGATCAAGAGAACCACGACCTCCACTGATAGACAGACAGCAAGTAACTTCCGGCATGTAGAGAACCAGCCTGACGAAATAAAAAAAATTAATTTTACGAGCCGACCCGCGGCGTATAACACGCCGCTATTTAGTTTTATTTTCTACTTTTCAATAATTCATAATTTGTGAATTCGACAGTACCAATGCTGTCACTGAAAACATTTGCTTTAAAACACTAAAACCCTCCTTTCCCCCCACCCCCCACCCCTCCGTGAAAGCAGCCTCCTCTTAGTTACCTCCCCTAAGTTTAAAATAGTTTCAAACTAAATTATCTGCCCTAATAGTCGTCACTAAATCCGGCTCTACGATTGTAAACATTTAGCGTTAACCAAAGCTCACCAGACCATGTAGGGGTGGGGTGGTAGGGAGCGCGCATACAGCTTGTTTTCTAGCGTCTCCCAGAAGAGAATTATATATATAGATAGATAATGAGTTACTCTACAACCAATTATGTTACTGTTTAGCTTTATATGTATTTTGTTTTGCTTATCTTAGGTTACTACTTTGCACATAATAAACAGTTTACTATGTTACCTTTTAATTTGAAATAAACTAACTACTGTTTGCCTCAAAATTATTTTGTTATAGATTAGCTTAAAATCAGGCGTCGTCGTGGTCGAGTCGGTAAAGCTCATGGTTGCTATAAACCGTAAAGTCTCGAGTTCAAACCCTCGATCTAGGAGACAAAACACCAAAATAAAACATCTGCTGCCTTGTAGTTTGCTCTTGGTTGGACAAGGCTGAAATCGGAGTCAATGCCTCAATGGCGCATAAGCAGTTGACACGTCTACTTAATTGTGCTGGAGCGGATCCCTCCAGTAGAAGAAGAGGCTTAAAACAATGATATGTTATATGTAGCTAAAATGAGCTTTTAATTAGTTTTTTTCAACCCATCTTTTGGCCCCCCTAGGGTCGGCACCCGGGGACATATGTACCCCTCTCACCCCCCCGCCCCCTCTCTACGCCTCTGGTTTACGTACTTAGAACTGCACACTGAAACAGGGCTAGTGTTTAGCAAAACAACTGATGCCATTTAATATTTGTATTCACATCGCCCCCCCCCCCCTGACCCATTGTCATCCCCGGGTTAAAGTCCCAAAGAACGAAACTAAATACCAGATATATTTGAATCAACGACATAAATATAGCATACTAAAATATACTGCTTAATATGCCCCCCCCCCCCCATTCCCCACCCCTACCTCCACTCAGAGGCGTAGCGACCCTTCCCGGGGACATACTTTTCGATTTGCACCCCCCCTCGAGATTTCGATTTGCATCCCCCCCCCCCCTCAAACTTTCGATTTGCACCCCCCTCAACCTTTCAATTTATTTTTCCAAACCATTTTGGCGCCCCCTAAGGTCGGCGCCCGGGGACATATGTCCCCCCCCCCCTCGCTACGCTACTGCCTCCACTCAAACCCCAGTTAATCAAGATATGACAGCTTAATCCAAAAAACCCTAAGTGAAATGTATTGTTATTGCTGGATCAGGATATAAAAATTATAGTTGTTTAAGTATGGTGGTCTACAAGACTAATTCGAAGAAAAAAAAATCGAAGAATTATCTCCCCTTTTTTTCTTATACCATATGCACGTTACAACTTATCTACCCATAACAATAACAGTTTTACTGTTGATAAACCGCAAGTATTTACCTTTCCATGTTACTTCATTCTCCGTGTAATGAAACAGCTCTAGTTCGTAGCACATTTTATCTATCAAACAGACATCCCATAACCCCGCGTGCACAAAACTCCCCCATTTGCCGATGTAATTCGTTGAGTACCCAATAATCATCAGCAGTAAACCTGTGGATATATGTTTCAAGAAAGTCAATACAAAGCCGTATGATATAGCACATATGGGTCATACAGCTAAACATGGATGTTAATCAATACAAAACAGTAAGATAAAGCCAAACTAGTCAGAGTCTCTTCCATGCATCTCTTCGGGGGGGGGGGGGGCTCTGCCCCCCCCCCCGAAAAAAGTTTAACGCCCCCCTCCCGAACGAGATGGATTTTTATATAATAAACATACACTTTTAATAGTGTCCGCCCCCCCCCCCCCCCCCCGCGAAATTTTCAATTGCCCCCCCCCCCCCCGGACAAAAAAGGCTGGAATAAACACTGAAACTAGCCATACAGGTAAACTAGGATGTAAATAAATATAAAACAGTAAGATATCGCTAAACTAGCCATACAGGTAAACTAGGATTTAAATCAATATAAAACAGTAAGATATTACTAAACTAGCTATATTGGTAAACTAGGATGTAAATCAATATGAAACTGTAAGATATAACTAAACTAGCCATACAGGTAAACTAGGATTAAAATCAATATAAAACAGTAAGATATAGCTAGACTAGCCATACAGGTAAACTAGGATTTAAATCAATATAAAACAGTAAGATATAGCTAGACTAGCCATACAGGTAAACTAGGATTTAAATCAATATAAAATAGTAAGATATAGCTAAAGTAGCCATACAGGTAAACTAGGATGTAAATCAATACAAAGTAGTAAGATATAGCTAAACTAGCCATACAGGTAAACTAGGATTTAAATCAATATAAAATAGTAAGATATAGCTAAAGTAGCCATACAGGTAAACTAGGATGTAAATCAATACAAAGTAGTAAGATATAGCTAAACTAGCCATACAGGTAAACTAGGATGTAAATCAATACAAAGTAGTAAGATATAGCTAGACTAGCCATACAGGTAAACTAGGATGTAAATCAATACAAAGTAGTAAGATATAGCTAGACTAGCCATACAGGTAAACTAGGATTTAAATCAATATAAAACAGTAAGATATAGCTAGACTAGCCATACAGGTAAACTAGGATTTAAATCAATATAAAATAGTAAGATATAGCTAAACTAGCCATACAGGTAAACTAGGATGTAAATCAATACAAAGTAGTAAGATATAGCTAAACTAGCCATACAGGTAAACTAGGGTTTAAATCAATATAAAACAGTAAGATATAGCTAAACTAGCCATACAGGTACACAAGATAAAAGACTTTCAATAGCTCTTGCTATAGCGTTATTCTTGTTGCAATAGGTCATCTATTTATGGCTTCCAAAAACATTTTGAAATTTAGACCCCATACCCCCTTTCAAAGCTCTACCCCCCCCCCCCCCCCAACGTTTGTGAAAGTTATTGCAGTTAGGAATGCGAGGTGAAGAAGTTTAAGACCATTTAAGAGCAAGCAGTGCCGAAACGTATGCGAAATTAGCAAAAAATGATTCTACAACAGCACTTTGATTCACTCAAGCTCAGTGATATTTGGTTACATTTAATATGTTTAAGGATATAGTGTAGTGTAGCATTAAAAGATAAAAGATATAGTGTAGCATTAAAAGATAAAAGATATAGTGTAGCATTAAAAGATACAGTGTAGCCAGCATATTCAGTTAGCTTGTCGGCAGATTTCTAAGGTTAGTATAATTTATAAAACCTTTTTTTTTACTTTATCTCTTATTATGTTTATGCATAAAATATTACTAAATAAGTTGTTATTAATCGCAAATGTGTTACACAAGATAAAATAACTGGTATATGGGGATTGGAAAAGGTTTATTTAAAATGCTAGCAAATTGACGTATGACAAATCATTATTTTGTTCCTTTCTGTATAAAATAAAGATAAAGGGGAACAACCAACAATTAGTTTTAATACCTCAGTAAAAAAGGGCAAAAATATAATGTTTACAAAAAAGGAAACGGTGCTGATTGTTTATTAGTAAACAATAGTTGTTAAATAAATAATATTTAGATTTCTTTTATTGTATTTCCTATAATACAGAGCTTTAAACTATCATTTTATTTTAATCTATATTTAAAACTGTTAACAGAATTACATTTCTATTTCTTTTATAAGCTAAATTTACGTACAATTAAATAATAAATTGGGTATTTTTATCAATTCCTATTGCAATTATTAAAACAGTTTTCTAAAACGCGAAATAATATTTAAAATTCGTTTTCTAACATTGTTTTTTAAAATGCAATTGTGTGAAGTCGCACCATCTGAACCCCCATTCCCCTTTCACACTTCGTCACAAAATTACGGACCCCCCCCCCCTCCACCTGTGAGTGTGACGTCATTTATGGACGACCCCCTACACTTAGATCGAAAATCTGGTCAATAAGAAACTCTACTGAATGTGCCTATAATTTATTTCTAAACCATACACTTCAACTTACTCAAAACACAAGCCCCAAATAAAAAAAAAAAACATGGTCTAGATCATTCTAGATCAAGATCATACAACTAGATAAAACACCTAGACAATTCAACTCAGCACTACTGACTATTTTAAACCCAAACCACATTAAAATAGATGCTAGTATTTTATCTCAGTAAAGCGTTGTTTTTTTTTCTAAGTGTCTAGACAATCGATTGAAAAGTATAGATGTAATATCAAAAGTGCTAGATATAAATAATAGAGTAACAATAACGATAAATAAAATGGTAGCAACAGTGAGGTTGATATAAATAAATATTCAACTGGTAGTGTTAGTATCCTCGCAAATTAAAGACAATTACTGGTACAATAAATGTTTCGACCCAACGTCTTCGCCAGGATCACTGGTTATCATATTTGTCTAAAATCACAATGTTGTGTGTTGAAGAAGACCTTAGGTGAAAACGTCCATTGTACCTGTAATTACCTGTACGTTGTGAGGACAATGAATACGTGGGTAGGCTTTTGGTTTATTTATTTTTTAAATATAGACATTACATCAAAAATAGATTGCTTTCTTAACATAGGGGTAGATAGTAAAGGGATAGACATTGCATCAGGTTTATAGAAACTTACTGATGATTTGAACAAAGAGATTGATCTTCCATAAAAGAGATGTGCTCTGAATGTGCATACTGTTTTCTCTATAAAAGGCAAAAATACAATTAATATAATATGATTATGAATATACATATATAGATAATGTTATTTATGTTGACTCAATTAAGGATCCTCTAGGGAGATGGAGGTGGGGGTTTCGTAACGTTGTGAGACGGGGGAAAGGTATTAATCGATTTATTTTAAAACGGAAGTCATAGGTGAGCCACTCCTAATAATGTTCGATAAAGAGCGCATTATGTCCCTGTATTTATATATATATATATATATATATATATATATATATATATATATATATATATATATATATATATATATATATATATATATATATATATATATGTGTGTGTATATGCATATATACATATATGTGTGTTTGCGTGTGCGCGTGTGTGTGTGTGTGCAGGTAATTGAGTGCTGGCTCGCATGAGTGTGTGCTTTCTTAAGGGTGCACGTGTACGTCTGGGAAAACAATGTGTCTTAAAATGATGTGTAAATGTACGCTTTCATATTACAGACAAACAGTGAAACATTCGAGGACCACTCGCTTAGCTACAGCAGTTCACCCAAAACGTTATATTATTTTGTTATATCATATTAGAATATTCTTTGAAGTTCTCAAAATCGAACCATAAATTTTATCCATACTTTTTGCTGACTATTGATTACTATAGTAATTACATAAATCACAAAGAGTATATTTTATCACTGTTTCAGTTTAAAATGAAATGAAATCGTTACCTTGCTTAGATTGTGAAAATGATTTCATTGTGAAAAAAATGTTATTATTTTTTGTGGATATTTTAGTAGAGTAAGGTGTTAGTGTATAGGTAGAGATTAATCCATATGAAATAAACCGGGAGTGATCTCTCCTAAACTTTTTCGAATATTCTTATATAACTCGGAATATAGACATGATTTTTAATTACTTAAACTTTTAAAAATAGAATAGAATCTCGTAGAAAAAAGAATTGCGCACCAAGCGAACGCCAAAACAAAATGTGCATAATAGTGCGCAATATTATTTGTACTTTTTAAATTTACATGCATTTTTGAGAAATTGGAAATAGCGTAAATTACTACTTCCGGTCAACAGAAATTACTCAAAATATGATAGAAGGTAGAGAATTAGATTTTTTACTTACATGTGAATTTTCATTTATCTATCTGAAATAGTACTCAAGTTGTAGGCTTTTTAAAAATTCAAAGTAGAAAAAGTACCACTTTCGGTTATCAGAAATCGCTCAAAAGTTGATACGGATATACGATTTTGATAAAATACTTATATATGAAATTTCATCAACCTAGCCGTAACGGTACTCAAGTTATCGTGTTTACACACAGACAGACAGACACACACACAGACAGACAGACACACAGACATACGGACAAGATTGCAAAATTATGTTTTTCCGTATCAGTGAGGTGTAAAACGTCGAGATTTGTAAAAATCTCGATTTTTTTTTTTTGCACGATTACAATACTTTCTCTATACTACGTATATACGAGAAAGTAAAAAGGAATAAAGCTTTTAATAAATGTCTTATGTTGTTTTCTTTCTATATGAATTAACGTTGAATATATCATATCATAATTTTACAACACGTTTATATATGAATAACGTTGAATAAATCATTAGTTTAAAACATGTTTTAAATTTCAAACCAATAAGATTTGTTTAAAAATGGATGTTCTATTAAAGCACACCTGGTAATATTGAATAACTCATAACCTCAATGACGTGTTCGAAAGTCCAATGAAAAACATCAACATCCACAGCAACAATAGAGGACACACAAGAACGGTCCGAGTCTGTCTAGTTAGCTGTGTGATAAAATGTTTACATGGTCGTAAGGGGGGAGATTACTCAACAAGAGTAAATCTATATTTAGAGAAGAATAAGTAGAAAGGCGTGGCTTGAGGAGGGTGAATGGGGCGGCCACCTCGGTCGACGTATCCAGAGTACACCATTTAGGGGGGTGACACCAAGGCAAAAAATAGCAAAATAAATAGAGAAAATGATAAATAGTGTTTAAAGAGGTGCAAATCGAAAGTTTGATGGGGGGGGGGGGGTGCAAATCGAAAGTTTGAGGGTGGGTGCAAATCGAAAGTTTGAGGGTGGGTGCAAATCGAAAGTTTGAGGGTGGGTGCAAATCGAAAGTTTGAGGGTGGGTGCAAATCGAAAATTGAAAGTTTGTCCCCGGGAAGTGTCGCTACGCCTCTGGGGAGGGGGGGGGGGTTGACACCATTAAGTGCCGCACTGGGTGATACCCGACCTCGCTACGCCACTGGGCCCACATAGTCTCAAACAGTTGAAAACAGACGACTGTCTTTTAGTCTGGGCTACAAGGCAGCTCTCATGTAAGGTTTAGGTTCGTCAACGTACAAACAACTCGTGTACTTATACTTAAACAGCAGTTGTAAAGCGAATATGCTTAAAAATAAAAAAAGTAACCAATGATTACGAACTTGATTAAACACAAATGCGTGTGTGTGTGCATGTAGATGTGTTTATGACCGAAGTGTCTGTACGTGTGTAAGTGTGAATGTATGTCTCGCGAGCATAGGCCTACGTGTACAAATGTGTAAAAATGTGCATGTATGTATTATTGTTTCTTTGTATCAGTGTGAATATAAGTATTGTATCAATGTGTGTAATTGTATGCAGAGTGCCCCCCCCCCCCCCCCCCCGAAGAAAGTCTATCGCCCCCCCCCCCCCCCGAACGAGATGGAATTTATATAGCAAACATACTTTTACTAGTGTCCGCCCACCCCCCCCCCGGAAAATGTTGACCGCCCCCCCCCCCCCTCGACAATATCAAGTGCCCCCCCCCCCCGGGAGAAAAAATTCTGGAAGAAACACTGATTGTATGTCTTTGTATGTTCGCGACCGTGTTTGTTAGACATAGTAAATTATAGCTGGCAGTGAAGGGGGAAAATATAAGAGTCATTAATCTCTCCATCTTGATATTTCGGCTGTTTCCTGTCAATCACAGCTGTATCCTTTAGGGCAGTGTTTCTTAACCTGTGTTCGATCGAACCCCAGGAGTCGTTGAGTCAATCTCGGAGGTTCGCCGAAGATGAAGACACACAACTGACTCATATAATTTGCGATTGGATTTTATCAGTGTGAACGATAAAACTATTTTAAGAAACGTTGGGTGAATGCAGTGGAGTAGCGAGGTCGGGTGTCACCCGGTGCGCACTTAATAGTGTTACGCCCCCCCCCCCCAAGAGGCGTAGCGACCCATCCCGGGGTCAAACTTTCAATTTTCAATTTGCACCCCGACCCCCCAAATTTTTTATTTGCACCCCCCCCCCCTCAAACTTTCGATTTGCACTCTTAAAACACTAATTAACACTCGAATCAATCACTTAATTAAGAGGAATTTTCATTTTTCTCTATATATTTTGCTATTTTTTGCCTTGGTGTCAACCCCCTAAATGGTGTCACCCGGTGCGGTCCGCACCCTTGCCCCCCCCCCCTCGCTACGCCTCTGGAGGAATGCGCGTATAAAACTGGTGGAGTCTATCTAGAAAAGTTAAGAACCACTGGTTTAGAGGCCGTTAAGCCGACGTGGTTGGCCTCAATTTCACCCCTCAAACTAGCTAGGATTAGAAATCTACAATGCTGAGAAGTTATATTTGCATAGAAAACCGTTTCGCTGAGTAATCAACACAAGATTGGGTGTTTAGACAGCCGATTAACGCACTGATCTTATCGTGAACTTAGACTCACATTTATTTTCTGTTTATAGCTTCGGAAAGTTAATGACATAATAATATCTTGCTATTTTCGTAGACCAGTATGTTCAAAAGGATAAATCGAAGCAACAAAACACAACATTACCGCCTGTAAATCAACTTTAATTGTAAAAATCTCTGAGGCTTTATTAAACTGCCGTGGAAGAGTATTATAATTTCATCTGTTTGATTGATGTTTTAAATGCAGTTGGAGAGTTAGATAGAGAGATAATTAATAAGTTTAACATCGTCCCTATAAACTTGCAATATAATTTTAAAAGAAATCTTTTGACTTGAGAATAGTTGAGAATAAGTTAATAATCGATCACATTAACAAATTAATGTGAGAAATGTCCTCTTTAACACGTTGTCCCGTTATCCAAGCCATCCACACAGTAGATACAATAAATATAAAAATTCGGGGTGTTAATTCAACAAAGTATACGACCATTAAGATACAATTCAAATACATGTTCATTTTTATTTCTAAAAAGCGAGATATTTTAATTCTAAAGGTTATTTTAGTATCAAACTGTTATGTTGTATTTTAATAATACTTAGCTGAAGACAAAAACCTATATTATAATTGTCGTGAGAACAAAATCTTAACGACAAAATTGACGTGGCAGATATATTATTTCACGACAAATTTGTCTTTATCACATTCTGTGTAAATACATTTACTCTATCGACAGTCAGGGTACTTAGGTTGGATTTACATATCTTATGCTACTAACAATGATTCTAGGATTCTTTAAAACGGGTGTCCCCTGAGGGTGTCCAACACCCCTCTCCCCTTCTATTCAATTATTTTATTGTTTTGATATCGCAAAATGCAACTATTTTTTTCATTTGGCGTCACCAGTTAAATAGTGTTAACCAGTGCGAATCGACCCCCCCCCCCTCAACCCCCACTTTGTGACGCCACAGAATAACACTGCAGTACTTTGTGTATTTGTTGACAATGAGAAGGTTCAATTGATTTGAAATAAAAAAAAAAAATCTGAAGATGATATTATTATATCATTAGGTAAATATTTAAAACTCTAAACACAGATCATCACTCTAACCATGTCCCAGCACTCCCTGCCATGGTAGAGCACGTTTCGATAGATCTAATGTCATGTAGACCAAATGTCGTGTAGACCAAATGTCGTGTAGACCAAATGTCGTGTAGACCAAATGTCGTGTAGACCAAATGTCGTGTAGACCAAATGTCGTGTAGAACAAATGTCGTGTAGACCAAATGTCGTGTAGACCAAATGTCGTGTAGACCAAATGTCGTGTAGACCAAATGTCGTGTAGACCAAATGTCGTGTAGACCAAATGTCGTGTAGACCAAATGTCGTGTAGACCAAATGTCGTGTAGACCAAATGTCGTGTAGACCAAATGTCGTGTAGACTAAATGTCGTGTAGACCAAATGTCGTGTAGACCAAATGTGTAGACCAAATATCGTGTAGACCAAATGTCATGTAGGCCAAATGTCATGTAGACCAAATGTCGTGTAGAACAAAGGTCGTGTAGACCAAATGTCGTGTAGAACAAAGGTCGTGTAGACCAAATGTCGTGTAGACCAAATGTCGTGTAGACCAAATGTCGTGTAGACCAAATTTAAATGTCGTGTAGACCAAATGTCGTGTAGACCAAATGTAATGTACGCCAAATGTTGTGTAGACCAAATATCGTGTAGACCAAATGTCGTGTAGACCAAATGTCATGTAGGCCAAATGTCATGTAGACCAAATGTCGTGTAGAACAAATGTCGTGTAGACCAAATGTCGTGTAGACCAAATGTCGTGTAGACCAAATGTGTAGACCAAATGTCGTGTAGACCAATGTCGTGTAGACCAAATGTCGTGTAGACCAAATGTCGTGTAGACCAAATGTGTAGACCAAATGTCGTGTAGACCAAATGTCGTGTAGACCAAATGTCGTGTAGACCAAATGTCGTGTAGACCAAATGTCGTGTAGACCAAATGTCGTGTAGACCAAATGTCGTGTAGACCAAATGTGTAGACCAAATATCGTGTAGACCAAATGTCGTGTAGACCAAATGTCGTGTAGACCAAATGTCGTGTAGACCAAATGTCGTGTAGACCAAATGTCGTGTAGACCAAATGTCGTGTAGATCTAATATCGTGTAGACCAAATGTCGTGTAGACCAAATGTCGTGTAGACCAAATGTCGTGTAGACCAAATGTCGTGTAGACCAAATGTCGTGTAGACCAAATGTGTAGACCAAATATCGTGTAGACCAAATGTCGTGTAGACCAAATGTCGTGTAGACCAAATGTCGTGTAGACCAAATGTCGTGTAGACCAAATGTCGTGTAGACCAAATGTCGTGTAGACCAAAAGTCGTGTAGACCAAATGTCGTGTAGACCAAATGTCGTGTAGACCAAATGTCGTGTAGACCAAATGTCGTGTAGACCAAATGTCGTGTAGACCAAATGTCGTGTAGAACAAATGTCGTGTAGACCAAATGTCGTGTAGACCAAATGTCGTGTAGACCAAATGTGTAGACCAAATATCGTGTAGACCAAATGTCGTGTAGACCAAATTTCGTGTAGACCAAATGTCGTGTAGACCAAATGTCGTGTAGACTAAATGTCGTGTAGACCAAATGTCGTGTAGACCAAATGTGTAGACCAAATATCGTGTAGACCAAATGTCATGTAGGCCAAATGTCATGTAGACCAAATGTCGTGTAGAACAAAGGTCGTGTAGACCAAATGTCGTGTAGACCAAATGTCGTGTAGACCAAATGTCGTGTAGACCAAATTTAAATGTCGTGTAGACCAAATGTCGTGTAGATCAAATGTCGTGTAGACCAAATGTAATGTACGCCAAATGTCGTGTAGACCAAATATCGTGTAGACCAAATGTCATGTAGGCCAAATGTCATGTAGACCAAATGTCGTGTAGACCAAATGTCATGTAGGCCAAATGTCATGTAGACCAAATGTCGTGTAGAACAAATGTCGTGTAGACCAAATGTCGTGTAGACCAAATGTCGTGTAGACCAAATGTCGTGTAGACCAAATGTCGTGTAGACCAAATGTCGTGTAGACCAAATGTCGTGTAGACCAAATGTCGTGTAGACCAAATGTCGTGTAGACCAAATGTCGTGTAGATCAAATGTCGTGTAGACCAAATGTGTAGACCAAATATCGTGTAGACCAAATGTCGTGTAGACCAAATGTCGTGTAGACCAAATGTCGTGTAGACCAAATGTCGTGTAGACCAAATGTCGTGTAAACCAAATGTGTAGACCAAATATCGTGTAGACCAAATGTCATGTAGGCCAAATGTCATGTAGACCAAATGTCGTGTAGAACAAAGGTCGTGTAGACCAAATTTAAATGTCGTGTAGACCAAATGTCGTGTAGATCAAATGTCGTGTAGACCAAATGTAGTGTACGCCAAATGTCGTGTAGACCAAATATCGTGTAGACCAAATGTCATGTAGGCCAAATGTCATGTAGACCAAATGTCGTGTAGAACAAATGTCGTGTAGACCAAATGTCGTGTAGACCAAATGTCGTGTAGACCAAATGTCGTGTAGACCAAATTTAAATGTCGTGTAGACCAAATGTCGTGTAGATCAAATGTCGTGTAGACCAAATGTAGTGTACGCCAAATGTCGTGTAGACCAAATGTCGTGTAGACCAAATGTCGTGTAGACTAAATGTCGTGTAGACCAAATGTGTAGACCAAATGTCATGTAGACCAAATGTCTTGTAGAACAAATGTCGTGTAGACCAAATGTCGTGTAGACCAAATGTCGTGTAGACCAAATGTCGTGTAGACCAAATGTCGTGTAAACCAAATTTAAATGTCGTGTAGACCAAATGTCGTGTAGACCAAATGTCGTGTAGATCAAATGTCGTGTAGACCAAATGTCGTGTAGAACAAATGTCGTGTAGACCAAATGTCGTGTAGACCAAATGTCGTGTAGATCAAATGTCGTGTAGACCAAATGTGTAGACCAAATGTCGTGTAGACCAAATGTCGTGTAGACCAAATGTCGTGTAGACCAAATGTCGTGTAGAACAAATGTCGTGTAGACCAAATGTCGTGTAGACCAAATGTCGTGTAGACCAAATGTCGTGTAGACCAAATTTAAATGTCGTGTAGACCAAATGTCGTGTAGATCAAATGTCGTGTAGACCAAATGTAGTGTACGCCAAATGTCGTGTAGACCAAATGTCGTGTAGACCAAATGTCGTGTAGACCAAATGTCGTGTAGACCAAATGTGTAGACCAAATGTCATGTAGACCAAATGTCGTGTAGAACAAATGTCGTGTAGACCAAATGTCGTGTAGACCAAATGTCGTGTAGACCAAATGTCGTGTAAACCAAATTTAAATGTCGTGTAGACCAAATGTCGTGTAGACCAAATGTCGTGTAGATCAAATGTCGTGTAGACCAAATGTCGTGTAGACCAAATGTCGTGTAGACCAAATGTCGTGTAGACCAAATGTCGTGTAGATCAAATGTCGTGTAGACCAAATGTGTAGACCAAATGTCGTGTAGACCAAATGTCGTGTAGACCAAATGTCGTGTAGATCAAATGTCGTGTAGATCAAATGTCGTGTAGACCAAATGTCGTGTAGACGAAATGTCGTGTAGACCAAATGTCGTGTAGATCAAATGTCGTGTAGATCAAATGTCGTGTAGACCAAATGTGTAGACGAAATGTCGTGTAGACCAAATGTCGTGTAGACCAAATGTCGTGTAGACCAAATGTCGTGTAGATCAAATGTCGTGTAGACCAAATGTCGTGTAGATCAAATGTCGTGTAGATCAAATGTCGTGTAGATCAAATGTCGTGTAGATCAAATGTCGTGTAGATCAAATGTCGTGTAGATCAAATGTCGTGTAGACCAAATGTGTAGACGAAATGTCGTGTAGACCAAATGTCGTGTAGATCAAATGTCGTGTAGATCAAATGTCGTGTAGACCAAATGTGTAGACGAAATGTCGTGTAGACCAAATGTCGTGTAGACCAAATGTCGTGTAGACCAAATGTCGTGTAGATCAAATGTCGTGTAGACCAAATGTCGTGTAGATCAAATGTCGTGTAGATCAAATGTCGTGTAGATCAAATGTCGTGTAGATCAAATGTCGTGTAGATCAAATGTCGTGTAGACCAAATGTGTAGACCAAATGTGTAGACCAAATGTCGTGTAGACCAAATGTCGTGTAGACCAAATGTCGTGTAGACCAAATGTCGTGTAGACCAAATGTGTAGACCAAATGTCGTGTAGACCAAATGTCGTGTAGACCAAATGTCGTGTAGACCAAATGTCGTGTAGGCCAAATGTCATGTAGACCGAATGTCGTGTAGACCAAATGTCGTGTAGATCAAATGTCGTGTAGACCAAATGTCGTGTAGACCAAATGTCGTGTATACCAAATGTCGTGTAGACCAAATGTCGTGTAGACCAAATGTCATGTAGACCAAATGTCATGTAGATAAATTGTCGTATTGACCAATTGTCGTGTAGATCACATATCGTGGTGGGTTAAAGGTCGATAGACCAAATATCTGTAGACAAACCATACTTGACAAAAAAAACTTAAACGAATTATCTACCGTGGATGTGAAACACCTCATTTATTTTATCTTAATATCAAGGGAGAGAACGTATAATTCAAGCGTAATTTCAAACAAACAAAGATTGTTTTGATAAAAAGATATTAATAAACTTTTCGAAATTAAATGTTTTTGAATAACACATATTATTGCTTTAAGTTATTTGTATTTTTGTTTTTATTTATGTTTTAGAAAGTTGAAATTTAATACAAGACTCCGTTTAAGTTTATGTAAAAACGCTAGATCAATGTTTATATATGTTTATATATAAATAAAGTTGTTTCAAACCAAATTACTGAATGAGTTTTCTTTTTTTCCTAAGGCTTTGACCCTTTGAATCTTGGTGTTGTTGATGCACTTGAAGAAACAAAATCAGGAGAAAAGCGAAACATAGGAATGGTGGTGACAGGGTTGTAATATTAGAGTCTCAAGAAAGAATCTGAGCAATTCAACTATTTCACCACTGACTTCATTTGTATAAAGGTTCATCATCATCATCTCAACATGTTCAAATGTTTCATCCTGGTCTTAGGTGCTTTGACCACAGGTGCTTTGACTTTAGGGGGTTTGACCATAGGGGGTTTGACAATAGGGGGTTTGTCCATAGGGGCTTTGTACACAGCGGGCCTTTGACCACAGATGGGCTTTGACCATAGGGGGTTTGACCACAACGGGGCTTTGACCAAAGAGTAGGGTTCAACATAATATATAGATTTTTAATAAATAGAAATTAGAAACTGTTATTTGATTTAAATTTATGATACAGTTAATACGATTTTATACATGTTTCATGAGAGTCAATTGATAAAAATTAACATGTATTAAAAAAAGGTCAATAACGATATTTTATTTTGACTATATGTCAGTAGGCCTACATCTGATTGACCATATATCAGTACATCTGTTTGACCATATGTCTGAACAGCAAGTTGTAATTTTTCGTGCAGCATTCTGTATCGCTTCTCAGCTGGGTAGCTTGCTCCTGCGACACCTTGCAAGAAAGTTGTCATTTGCCGTATGCAGTCCATCTGTAGACCTTCAAGGAAACGCCACATTGTTGGGTGACTAAATTGGAGGAGAGACTGAAGACTGTAATGCCATCCTTCACAATTGTTATTTGTTCGTGGTACACCATCGCCAATAGTGTGTGTTTGATTCCAATTTTTAAAACTAATCCGTACCTATGGTCAAAGGCCCTATGGTCAAAGACACGTTTTGGTCAAACCCTCTATGGTCAAAGCCCCTATGGTCAAAGCCCATATGGTCAAAGCCCCTATGGTCAAAGCCCATATGGTCAAAGCCCCTATGGTCAAAGCCCATATGGTCAAAGCCCCTATGGTCAAAGCCCTGTTATGGTCAAAGCCCCGCTGTGGCCAAAGCCCCTATGGTCAAAGCACCTGTGGTCCGCGCACTTTCATCTTTCATGCTGTATTGTGTAAATATCTAACATAAAACAGCCTCTTCAGTTTGATCATGTATGAGAGGTTTCTTCTGTAAATTTATGTTGTCATCAATTTTGTTTTTGAATAAAAAATATCTATTTTAAAAAATTCCCATGTCATATAATGGGACAATTTTCAAAATCAAAATGTTATTTTAAACATAACCATTTTAAAATTACTGTTTTTTTTTAATTGGCGACACTTGGTTATGCGCCATTTAGGTCTTTGACTCCGATTTCAGCCTGCTTTCTTTTTGGATTTGCTTCCACAGCCTTTGTCCAACCGAGAACAAACTACACGGCAACGGTTGTTTGATTTTGGAGTTGTCTCTCCTAGACGGGTTACTGTTCCCAGCTATCGAGCCTCATCTGCCCGAGGGTTCAAACTCGAGAATTATCGGTTTAGCAGCCATAAGCTTTACCGACATGACCACGCCGACGTTAAATACCTTGAGTTAACTCTATGTATTACCTACAAACAATTTTACAGAAGCTTTAATCAGCCTTAGATTGTGTTTGCTTAACCGTTTAGACTAAATCATTGCTTAGCTGTGAACTTTTAAGGTTTTGATTTGTCAACGTGATAAGTCCATCATTTTGCTGTTATTTGTAGACCGAATTAGCAGTTTAAAAAACATACTGCCTGACAAGCAAATATTCACCTGTAAAACACAAC
This sequence comes from Physella acuta, assembly GCF_028476545.2. Classification (NCBI taxonomy): domain Eukaryota; kingdom Metazoa; phylum Mollusca; class Gastropoda; family Physidae; genus Physella; species Physella acuta. The sequence continues at coordinate 201,210 of NW_026733167.1, forward strand.
GAATGTTATCACCACTCGTTATCTCCTTACATTAGATAACCCAAACAGTCACTTCGCGGACAGTCACTTTTTTATCTTAGATTTAGTTACATATAGCCGTGTGTACGGTGAGTGTGTTGGTGCATTAGCCAAGTCACCGGCTTCTCAGTGTGATACCTACATTTGGTTTAGTACAGAAACGCTAATGTGACAAAATGTGCCGGAAATTTCCGGTTTATTGATGGGGTACGCCTAGCAAGCCGGCCAGTTAGAAATAAAAAAGATCTTTTGTTGTAAGTTTCTCTCTACACAGTTTAATTTCATTGATAAGTGTTAGATGCTTGTATAGATATGTTGAAGATATGTTCGATGTATCGCTATCTTAGTCCTAACCTTTAATTTAATACTTTATTTAGTTCTTAAAATAAGTATGTCTATACAACGTTTTTATTATCACGAGTAGGCCTATAGCAAACACATGGGTATTTTATGTTAACTGATCTCAAAGTTTAGATGCAAGACTTGAAATGTATATAAACATCAAACGATAGCGTGTATTATTATTACATTGTAGAATACTATCCAGTGCTTGCCAAGTTAATGAGATAGTCAAATTATATTTAATTTTTTCAAATGAGCGCAAGTAAAAAGCTACTTGCTCACTCACGAATGTCTATATCTTTGATGAAGAGTGCCTTGATCACGGTATATGAATGTACAGTGTGCCCTATGCAGTGCCAAACCGCCTTCACTTTCCCTAATAGTATTAGGCATCCATTGAAACTAGGCAGAAACAAGGAGTATACACGGATTCGCATCTAGAACCGAACTCGTGACTTTAAGTTAGCAGTTGTCTGATTTAGCATTTGACCACGACTTTTAAGGCCCGTTTTAATGTGTGATTTTTTTCTGTGTGTTTCAGTGTTTGTAAACAGTGGTTTATCATGGCATTTCGCGACACATCGATTCTGTGGAAGGTTGCTATTTGTATTCAAGCTCTAGGTCAGTGGTTTAAACTTTGCATTTTTAAACAAATGATCAGGGGTCGGTAAAGCTCATGGTTGATAGAGTCTCGAGATCAAACACTCGGGCAGATGAGGCTCGTTAGCTGGGGACAGCCAATCTTCTAGGAGAGACTACTCCAAAATCAAACAACTGCTGCATTGTAGTTTGTTCTCGGTTGGACAAAAGCTATGGAAGCAAGTTTAAAAATAAAAGCAGGCTGAAATCATAACGATTGACACATAATACATAATTTTGTTGGAGGGAATCATTTCAACCACGAACGAAGGAGAGGATCAATAGAGCAGATAGAGCAGGGTTGTAGCTTTGTATTTTATAATTAAAGTCAAATTCTCAATTAAACAACCCAGATTGAATCAATGTAATGGAGGTTGGTTATTTCATTTACTAAACAAAGTACCATTTTTTTTTTACCTAACGGTTTTATAATATGGGTAAAGTGAAGTAGAGTTCACCTGTTTTTGTGAAAACACAATATGAAAGGATAGTGTGGTCATCACTATGTCCAGACACCTTTACTTTGGTACACACTAGAGCTGGGTGCACTCAGGGATCTTCTACTGACTTGAACCTACATTCGAACTCGAGACTTCCGAGTAAGCAGTCAAGTGCTCTCACAATTCTCATTGTTTTAAAATTGTAACATGTCTTAATTCTTCTCCGCATTAAATTGTTTAGCAATTTATACGTGTCTACCTTAACCATATATACATATTGTGTTTTGTTATTTTGACTAACCAACGACACTTCATTTTATATGTAACACAAAAGCGCATCATGTAGTTTGCAGATAGCAATCTATGAATGGTGTATCAAAGCTGTCTTAAAGTTAGATTTTATCTTTGACAACTTGGTTTATCAATCGTTGCTGATCTCTAAACAATAGTTAGTCCACTTCGATCAGTTATCGTAAAACGTGTATAATTTTTTTCTATATCAGTATTAAAATAGCATATAGTAATATATATATATATATATATATATATATATATATATATATATATATATATATATATATATATATATATATATATATATAAGACTATATATAATTTTATTTCATTAATTATTCTTTTACGATGATTTTACAATCAATTAGCTGTACCCAAGAATGCATATCGTTGAAACACACCTGATTATACTTTTACCGTAGATGTGAAAACTGAGCGCTAGTTTAGGCAAAAACAAAATTGTGTAATAGGTAGATATATTACTAAGAATCGTATTACTTACATAAATAGGCAACTTCCTGACCATCGTATAGCCATTGTCAAGTCTGCTTTCATCGTCATTTAAATAAATGTTCGTAATACGCTCACTATTTCTTATATCAAAATATGTTGATCATCAATAGCTTTCAACTCAAACTTGGCATTTTTTAATTACACGTTGACGTTTTAAGCCTATATAATTTGCTGCTCAGCATGACCTATTACCCCTGTCTTTTACTGACATCAAAAACTTCTGCGTCCATGTCTTTCGCTGACCTCATAACCTACCCCCCCCCCCCCCATGCCATGCACTGACGTCACAACCTATTACCCTAAGGTCTTTCGCTGATCTCGTGAACTATTATCCCCAGGTCTTTTGCTGACGTCATAACCTATCACCCCTAGGCCTTTCGCTGACCCCATGGCCCATTACTCCAGGTATATTACTGTCTCATTAATTTCTTCTTCCCAGGTCTTTTGCTGACCATCATAGGATTCTCCACCAACTACCTCGTTTTGATAGAAATTGGAGGCAAAACGGCCAACGCTGGTCTATGGAAATTCTGTGACATGAACGACAAATGCTACGACACCAGCTATTTGAAGTATCAAAAATACGACATGGGTACGAGTTGTTACTGTAGTTAGAAACTCCTCAAAAAAACAGGAGAGTTACCAAGATCATAGAAGTTATTTAAAAAGTAAGCTTGTTGTAGGGACGGCATGGTCAAGTAATAGAGTTCTCGACCACTAGCCCGTATGACTGGGTTTCGACCACCTGCTTGAGCACGTAAAACATTTTAGAGTCCACTCAATTCTGTTAAGCATCTGAATTATGTGGAAAAGCACAGCTGACTATTTTTTCCCCGATGTCATAGAAACAGGTGGACTCAGTATTTACTCAGTTGATTTTTCTAGTCTAAAAGGAAAAAAAAATAAATTCAGCCTGTTAGAAATTAAACTCTATTTTTTTTCATTACATGTTGATTTCCAAACGTAAGTCACTTTGCGTCCTTTTCCAAAACTTAAAGAAAGTACAAATTCGTCTTTAGACATGCCGATCCATTGGGCATAGGAAGTAGAGTTTATATGTTTCTTGGTCTCTGCATATGAAGAGACAGTGTGCTCAGCAATTAGCCAAGCCTCTTTTTCCTATCCTAAAAGTAGAAGAACTGTCCGCTGATGTTTTGCACACGGCTCCCGACATTCTTCCTACAACAATACGACTACTTCACTCTACTGTTATTGTAGTATTTCAAATTAAATATTTGAGAAATAAACTGGTTCAATAATTTGACATAAGAAAAAATTAAATCCTGTGCGCATCAATTAATTTTGTACAACTTAAATTCGAATGTAGAAGCTAATTTTATTAGATCTGTACAAAATAATTATGCGTTCGAATGTCTATTTTAATAATATTAATAATTAATTTTAATACGCCTGATCTTAGGGTGGCTGGATGCCAGTAAAGGGTTAATGGCCATCTCTCTGTGCGCTGAGTTCGTCACAATATTGATGACGTCATTGTCCCTGCTAATGAAGCCCACAAAACTCGTGCCATTCGCCACAGCGGCGACGGCATTTTTTTCTGGTAAGGTCAAGGTCGTAGATAACTGGGTCAGGTTAAACTTACTGACGCTGTGTGTTCGTGTGTTTAGGGTAAGTAGCGGGGTTTCAAGGCTATGTCAAGGCTAGTGATGCAAGATTTGTTAGGTCAATGTCAATGATGATTTCCTATACTAAGGGGGTAGGCTCCGGAAAAAAAGGGGTATAATTTTTTTTAAATTAATAAGCCTGTTTTATTTATTTGTGTAGGGTACTTAAGGGAAATATTTGCATGTACCGGGGACTCTTGTGAAAATATGGTTGCCATGGAAACGGCGGCAATCATAGAAAAAAAACTACCTTTTGTGGAGTTCTAAAATTTCAAACACTAACAATTATATATCGGCTATATAACAATTGATCCTTCTTGTACTAACACTAATAGAGTCAGCTGGCTAGTTTTTGTAACCGAAAAACAGCTAGAAATATTTTTTCGAGTTTTCAAAACCTGTGTATGGTGAAATTCCATTAAATTTAGCATTAATTTCAATAGAATTTCGCCACATCTCCCCCTCATCACACACCGTCGCAAAATTACGGACCCCCCACCCCGTCCCCTTTACGAGTGTGACGTCATTTATGGACGACCCCTTATCTATTTGAATCCTTAACAAATTGCCCTAAAATATAAAATATGGTACAATAACCTAGGCCTACTGTTACTTCCCTTGATTCCATTATTAGTAAAACAAATTTAATTGTTGCATTTTGGGTACTTTTGATATTTTAAAATCTTGAAGCGTGGCTTAGAAAGAAACAGCCCCAGTGTGTTTTGTTCTAAACAATTAATTTAGATCAAACATTCATATATTTCCCTCACTAACGAGATTTTGAATTTTAAGTGAGAGAGAACGAGACTTGCAAGCTCTATCGTCAATTTTTTGTTTAACTTATGAAATATATTTTCTCATATTTCAAAATGTTTTTACAATAACCATGTTTTTACTGCTAAGTTTAACTTTGGCGACTTATGAAATGTTTTTCTCATATTTCAATATGTTTTACAGTAACCATTTTTTTACTGCTAAGTTTAACTATCATCATAGGGGTGGCTTTGGCGACTTATGAAATGTTTTTCTCATATTTCAATATGTTTTACAGTAACCATTTTTTTACTGCTAAGTTTAACTATCATTATAGGGGTGGCTTTGGCGACTTATGAAATGTTTTTCTCATATTTCAATATGTTTTACAGTAACCATTTTTTTACTGCTAAGTTTAACTATCATCATAGGGGTGGCTTTGGCGACTTATAAAATGTTTTTCTCATATTTCAATATGTTTTACAGTAACCATTTTTTTACTGCTAGCTTTAACTATCATCATAGGGGTGGGTTTGGCGACTTATGAAATGTTTTTTCTTATATTTCAAAATGTTTTAAAATAACATTTTTTTACTGCTAGCTTTAACTATCATTATAGGGGTGGCTTTGGCGACTTATGAAATGTTTTTCTCATATTTCAAAATGTTTTACAATAACAATTTTTTTTACTGCTAGCTTTAACTATCATCATAGGGGTGGCTTTGGCGACTTATGAAATGTTTTTCTCATATTTCAAAATGTTTTAAAATAACATTTTTTTACTGCTAGCTTTAACTATCATTATAGGGGTGGCTTTGGCTACTTATGAAATGTTTTTCTCATATTTTAAAATGTTTTACAATAACAATTTTTTTTACTGCTAGCTTTAACTATCATCATAGGGGTGGCTTTGGCGACTTATGAAATGTTTTTCTCATATTTCAAAATGTTTTACAAAAACACTTTTTTTTACTGCTAACGTTAACTATCATCATAGGGGTGACTTTGGCGACTTATAAAATGTTTTTCTCATATTTCAAAAAGTTTTACAATAACAATTTTTTTTTTACCGCTAGCTTTAGCTGGCATCATTGGTGTGGCTGTGGCGACAGGTGAACTGAAGAGCATCTTCACGGAAATCTCCAAGCTCACCTACGACGTCGGTTGGTCATTCGTACTGTTCATGGTCAGTCAGGCGGTGTACATAGCCTCAGGGTCGATCCACCTGTTGGACTCCCGGGGCATGGAGGGATTCAGGGCAGGGAGGGGCACGGCGCAGGGGGACGCAAGTAACAGGGATAGATTTTGAGAAGGTAGTCGACAAAAGAGAGAGAGAGAAAAGAGGAAAAACGTGTAGATGTGAAATGCGGAGCGGGAATTATCTGCAATAATGTATATAGTGTACAAAATGCGAATAATGGTGCGAAAACTGCCATTAAGTAGAACAGAAATACGTTGCTCAAAATTAATTAGAGTTCATATGCAAATAAGGAGGGGAAAACGCATTGATGGTTGAGTTCAAAGAGATGAATATTAAGAGGTTAAATTATATTCCACAAAAGAAAAAGTAAAGATTCCTTTTTAGACCAAGCGATCCATTGGGCAGATGATCTGGAGTTCATGTTTCTTGACCTCGGCATATGAAAGGATAGTGTTGTCAGCACTATGTTCAACAGCCTTTACTTACCCTAACGTGAGTTAGGTACACATCAGAGGTATGTGGACTCAGAAACGTTCCACTTAACGAAATCCGGATTCGAACTCGAGACTTTCGAGCTAGCAGTCTATTTAAAGATAACCAAAAATAGCGTTAGGACTGGACCTACAAACTCATTTAGGTTTTTTAATCCTACAAGGAAGTTTACAAATAAGCAAGTTTTTAAGTAGCTTCATTTCTAGCAAACTCTAAATGGTAAATCTATACACTGTGTTTAATATTCACTATGGTTATTTGTTTCTATTCGGTTGAATGATTTATTTTTGTCGATCTAAAAAGTAATACGAGCTGTTGAATGATTATCCTATTTATATGAGCGAAACTGCGAAAAACTTGTAATGTATTTTTGTTTATCAAAGATTGATTTGTTACTGTTTGCTAATGTCAAAACGCATCTTCGAAAACGCACAGTAAACTTTAATAATCAAAATGTTTTGAATATACGAATCCATCACAAATTTTTGTTTCTATGTGACGTGTATAACAACTCATATGTTTGTGCAATAGAATAGCTATAAATAAAAGCTATGTTCTCGATATAATCTATTGAATACCTTTACTCAAATTTGAGAAGAGAAGCGGCACATGCTTTTTTAATAGTTATTTAAATAGTAGTGCATTATTAAACAATTAAAAGATTTATTTATTTTGTACTTTTTAGTTCAGTATTTTTTATATTTTTTATTTGGAACAAAAATAAAATCATATATATATATATATATATATATATATATATATATATATATATATATATATATATATATATATACATATATATATATATATATATATGACTATAACCGTGTTTGTGTGTGTAATCTGTCTGTGAGTGTGTCTTATATGAAGTACTACACCTTTATGAGATCACAATAAAACTTGGGGAAGTTCTTGAAAGTTCTTAGAAAATCGCTTTCGGAGCAACAGTGCCCCGGCTGTAAGCTCAGGTTCGGCGCCCAGAGTTCCCCAGCGGCTGTCTAAGCACTGGGATCCGTTCATTGATAGTCCTGTAAGTGGGGGCAAGGGTACTACTTGATTCAGTGGTCAAACTGTACCAGGAGTATCTTTACCACTATGTAGGACGACCGCAGCAATGTGCGACGGGTACTCTAGTTTTATTGTATAAGTAAATGTTTAATGATAAAAATAATATTAAATAATAGTGCATAATAGTTCGTAAAATATTTAATTGTGTGTAAAGGATATAAAAAAATAACATATTATAACAAAGCATTTTTAAAGTTTATATTTAATCGAAATTAATAACATAATGGTGACTTGTCTTACTTTCAATAAGGTTAATCAAATTGTAAAATGATTTACAAACGGGGGATTTACAAACGTGGTTGAGTAGGTAAAGCTCATGGTTGCTAAACCGAAAAGCCTCAAGTTCGAACCCTCGGGCAGATGAGGCTAGCTAGCTGGGGGCAGCCACTCTCCAAAATCAAACAACTGCTGTCTTGTAGTTTGTTCTTGGTTGTTTATGGAAAAGCAGGCTGATATTGGAGTCAATGGCCTCAATGGCGCATAACCAGTTGACACGTATGCCCAATTGTGCTGGATCCCTTATTATCGATACCTTTATTACTACATCTCAAAATCCCAAAAGAGGGAAGTAAAAAATAGATAACAAATTAAACTGAGTAGAGTTGCTTTCTTTTCTTTAGAAGCTTTTATTAAATCCCAAGATATTCTCTCCTCCTTCCTCCCCCACCCAGTTTTCTGAGGGTTTGCCAGCCTATAAAGTAAACTGTACAACAGACAAGCATCTAACCATGATGTCTGAGAATGTGAGGTCACTTGATTTGTTATATCATTCAATTATTTTATAGTCGATGAGAAATAAAAATTGCAATGGAACCTATGGACTGCCTTAATATGGCTAGCAAGAGGCTTGTTAAATAAATAAACAGCTATGATATTGAAGGAGCAACGTACTAAGTTTGTAGGGAGATCTAAGAGACAAGAGCAAGGTTTTAAAGCTAGTGGGGGGGGGGGGGGGGGGCGGGGTGGAGACGGCGGCCGCCACGAGCGCCCAACCAGTATAGGGCCACAGGGCGTAGGAAAAAATAATACGCTTATTTTAAGCTCTGTATGTTTATACGCAGTCAAACTGAGAAAAAGGCTACAAGGTCTTACACATTAATTTTTGACTGTTTTTGGCCTTGATTGTGTAATAATAAAACACATATGTTTAGAGTCATTGACCATACAAAAAAACGCTCACCATCCCGGGGGAGGCACTGTCTCGCAAATGCAAATCTAATGGATTTACATCGAGTAAGGTAGTAAATTAGTACACTCGTTAATACTAATGTTTTTTTAAAAGATACCAGATGTAATTAATACTAATAGTTTCGCCGTCTGTCTATGTATCTATCTATCTGACAAGAACGCTCTAGAGAAAACACAAGCAAAATAAAAACATGCACAGTAATTCGAAAAACGAAGTATGACGCGGTCACATTTAGCATAGAGTAGAAAATAATCTCAAGCCGGAGAGTGCACACAGTAATATGACGTCATTGATTCTCGAGTAAACATTGAAAAAAAGGAAATTTTGTCTAATCTAAATGGTTTGCGTGAAGAGTTTCTTGCATACAATTCTTCGGGTAGGGGCGAAGCCCCACCCCCGCGTAAGAACGTCTGAGTCCCCCCCCCCCTCCCCAACTCAAAAGAAATTTCTTCATCGATACTCTATAATAAAACTACCGCCTAATTAATGTGTCTAATCTAAAAAGTGGTTTTCTTGCAATTTCTTTAATGCAATTCTTCGCGTAGTGGCTAAGCGCGACACCAGTGTTTCTTTCAGACTTTTTCCTCCCCGGAGAGGGGTGGGGGTACTTGAAATTTTCGAGGGCGGGGGTAGAATTTTAGGAGAGGGGGCGGACACTGGAAAAAGTATATAATTATATTTAGTTGAATGGGACGGTAGACATGTTTTTGGGGGGTGGGGGGTGGGGGGGGGGGTGGGGGGGGGTGTGGGGGGGGTGGGTGGTTTTAGTTTAGAGAAAAGAGACAGCACTATCTGCCTAGCGCCCGTTGTATCCTTCCTCAACGGGCCATTTTTCTCGTAATGAATAATGTACGATTTCTCTAGCGACTGTTGTTAAGAGAAGAAGCGACTATATCTGTGTAGTGAAATGTTTCACTCAACTTCAGCGAGCATGATCAGAGACTATTATTTGATTGAAGTTCCTATTGTCGGGATCTATTACATTAGAGACCAAATACTTTCACGGTTTCTGCAGAGGCGTAGCGATCTATTACGGCGCCCGGGGCGAACTATCAATGTTGTGCCAACCGATTCAAATGTTGGCAAAAAAAGCGCCCCACTGCCCCCACTCCACCCCCCCCCACCCCCACACACACACATACACATACACACTCATACATACACAAATTAAGGAAATCATGTAAAGCCTTGTCTTAATCTAATTTCTTAAATTTAACTTTGCAGAATAAGGGGTTTTTTTTTTACCCTTTTGGCACCCCCCTGGTCGTCGCCTGGGCGGCCGCCCCACCCTTCCTCCCCTAGCTACCCCTCTGGGTTTCTGATATGGCAATCCTACTAATATAATGTACTGTCAAAGTAGGTGGTGTAGAAGGTGATAAAATATGTTACCACACTCCTATACTCAGTGGCGGAACTAGAAAAAAAGGGCCACCCCGCAAAGAAATTTTTTGGGCCCCATCTATATATATATATATATATATATATATATATATATATATATATATATATATATATATATATGTGTGTGTGTGTGTGTGTGTGTGTGTGTGTGTGTGTGTGCCTTTGTATATAAACAAAATACGAAAATACCAACACAGTACTCATTTCGGGATTGTTCGATTTTTTTTAAAATTAAAAATACTAAATTTTTTTTTTTAAAGAAATTAAAACAATTTACAAGAACACGTCACAATTCTGTGAGTGCTATTTTTTTTTTTTTAATAGTGACAATCGTAAACAGCGTAAAATCGAAGATCAGTCTCACTATCCACTCTGTGTGTGTGAGTGCTATTAGTCTGAAAATCTCTGTTTTAAATATGTGTTCATGTTTCCAGTATGTTGGTCGGTCAAAAGAATATGAAGCATGAAAGCTTTGTATGTGTAATGGTTTTCCGCGTTATGTTTATTTTCATGTTTTTTTGTATTTATATTATTAGTTTTAAATACATTTCCTTTTTATGCTTTGTCATTCTTTATTATGAATTTTTTTAAATAATAATTAAGATATGTAATTGCTTTTTAATTTGTTTAGTGCACATCTATTAAAAGGAGCTTAAGAGCACACATACTTGACTATTTGAAAAAGGGAAATAAGTCATGGAAGTGGTTTGAACGCTTGCCTATCATTCACGCGATTTTCATACGAATTTTTCCGACAACAGCGTGTGTTTGATTGTTGGAGAAAGAGGACCCGGGATGGCGTCTATAGAATAAAGATAATGAAACCGCAGCTACGGTATTCTTTTTACAAAACAACCATAAAGTCAAAAATGTATCAAGATTTTTTTTAACTAAAAAAATAAATTGATTATGGTCGGCTGTGGGCCCCTAAATGGCCCGGCCCCCCCCCCCCCCCCCCCCGCATTGCGGGGTCTGGCGGTACTGTAGTTCCGCCCCTGCCTATACTGTTCTGCCTCTTACATGTAGCGTCCACTGATAATGTGTGTTGTGTGACCGAATGACAGGTACCCTGTTTTGTATATAGTTGTAGCCATTGGTTGAGTGTGTTGACATTGGACGAGTTGTGTTCACGTGAGGATTGTCAGTTGACGGGTGACAGAGTCTGTGCTAGGGTGTGTGACATTGGTTGCCGTTTGGTTTGGAGGAAGACGTGGACGGGTATGGATATATATATATATATATATATATATATATATATATATATATATATATATATATATATATATATATATATATATATATATATATGTATCAGATTATAACTTGAATTATCATACTTCAGAAATTTAACAACTTCATCTTTTTTTTTTTCAATCAGAAACTCTAATTATTGTAACTATGTGTAGGGGGTGGAAGCAGGCGTTGTAACTGAAATAGCAATATTAACAGAAAGTGATATTTCAACGCCAAGGGTAGACAAAGGTACAGAAAATAGTCCAAGTAAAGACAAGCAGTCAGACACCAACGGGTTTCGAACCTACCATTCAACACGGCACCTATCGCCTTCGCCTTCCATGCATCAAGTCAGACGTGTAACCGCTTCTACCACTCAGTCCTATATTTATAATAATTTTAAAAATGCAGCATTTATTATTTGTTTCCTTTTTTTACCATGTTAGACATAAACGTTTCGAAATTGCTAAAATATTAAAATTACTCATGTAATTATATGAATGTTTTAGCAAAACAAGATTTAAAATAAGACACACATTCTTAAATTTTTTAACTTGAGTATTTTTATTTTTTATTTTTTTGAACTAAGGTACAAGTTAATAGAGTAGAAAAAGAAGACTCAATTATAAACCATGCATATATCAGTGTGTAGTTTAGTGATAATTTACTGATCTAACCTACACCGAGACAATGAAAATTAATAACGAAAACGTTGAAGCATATACGGTACTATTCCCAGTGTAAATCTGACGCCTCTATATATTATAATTTTTATTAAGATTTGAAAACATTTGGGATGTGATCTCGACAACTGAGATCGTCGGCAACGAATTATCTCCCATTGGAATATTTAGACATAACATATTTTACAAGGGAGATAATTAAGAAAAAGTTATTAAAATAACAAAAAGATTTAGACATGCTATTTTTTTTTTAAATTAGACATCATAAAGATGAATAAGTTAAAAAATAATTATTTTTGAAATATATATTTCTATTTTGGTTTGATTAATGTTGTCTGCACATGAAAAGAATAAAATATTTTTGTAATATAATTTGTGCGCGCCGTAATTGTTTCTAAAATATAAAATATTAATAAATGTATGCCTTAAAATTTATTTGGAGTTTTAAATTATCTTGGATCTATATAAATTTTGGAACCCTTGTAACAAGGGTCGAAAAAAAAAAAACAATCCGAAAACTGCTATAGATATAGATGTTTGAAAGGGGAGAATAATGATTTGACGTGTCTCATTGTATTCAACATAACTTTTCTGGTTGCTTAAAATATCTATCATTTTAATTCTCTGTAATCCTACATTTATTTCAGATTTACTTAAAAGACGAACCCCCCTCAGCCCACCACGCCGATGGAAAAAAATTACCTTGAATTATCATTTAATTACACATTTGCACTTTCAGGTTGTTTTATTTAAATAAAATTGTAATTAGAAGTTTTATATTAGATAAGTATAAGTAAACCATCTTAAATGAATGAAAGTAGGCTGCAAGTAAGAAAGAAATATTACTATTGTAAATCTGGATCAGTCCTCACAAGCCGGTGATAAAAACTGTTATACTAAAGCGAACACTTAACTGACGCTGTAAATTACATATCTAAGGCGGGGAAAAAAAACACACACAGGACTTTATTAATTTGATGTTTAAAATTACGTAATCGATTTTGATGTTGGTGTACTTGCTTTAAATTGAAAATAAAAGTAGTTTTTAAATATTGAAAAAAAAAATTAACAAGGGACGGAACCTCGCATCCAAAGCTAGGGAAATAACATACAGACTCATTTACAATTCAACACCCCTAGTAAAACAACAGAAAACCCTATTGCCCACTGTGCAGACAAAACACATCAGAAACCGAAACGCACATCTATTTAGAATGCCCCATCACACGGGCGTAGCGAGGGGGGGGGCGGGGGGCTGCGGACCGCACCGGGTGATACCATTAAGGGGGGTGACACCAAGGCAAAAAATAGCAAATTATATAGAGAAAAACTTGAAGGGGGGGGGGGGGTGCAAATCGAAAGTTTGAGGGGGGGGGCGGGGTTGCAAATCGAAAACTTGAGGGGGGGGGGGGTGCAAATAGAAAACTTGGAAGTTTGTCCCCGGGAAGGGTCGCAAACGCCTCTTGGGGGGGGGGGGGGTGACACCATTAAGTGCCGCACCTGGTGACTTCCGACCTCGCTACGCCACTGCCCCATCATACAAATATGAAAAAACATTCTAAAAACGAAAAAAACGACAAGAAACGGGACCTTCAATATAGAAATAGTTATAACTCTAAGCAAAGTCCCTAAGCAAAGAGACAAGACGAACCTAGAGCAAAAAACAAAGACGGTAGCTATCTATAGACAGACTATTTGGAACAGTAGAATAAGAGCTAAATAAACAAGGTACAGTTCACTGGACAGATACTAGACTTGATTTATTGTAGACGACTTGACAACGACAGCACTCAAACACATACACCATAATTAGCAACACCACAACGGAAAGAACATGTGACATTAATTTGGTCGCCTGGCCCGCCCCATCCTAACCGCCCCATCCTAACCGCCCCATCCAAACCGCCCCATCCAAACCGCCCCATCCTAACCGCCCCATCCCTTTTCATCACACCTTCCCCGCCCCCAAACCCAGGACTGCATCTCCTTCGTCCCCATGATCCTACCCCTGTGTTGAAATACTATACTTTACTATACTGATGATGTATTACGAAAATAAATAAAGATATGTTACTGATTGAAATATGTACTACAAACACCCCTTATTAATCACTTATCCTTAAATACCCATTCAACAACAAGCACTCTCATTTCATACAACTAACCCGCCCCATATCAAACGATGATGGAAGACTCTTGCCTACCTAGCAGTACCGCCCCCCCCCCCCCAACCATAATGTCAGAGGTCTAGGTGCGCTCATGTGTTTACTGTGAATGACTTCATTATGGGCCATCCAGGGCCTTGGTAACGGTTGACGCCTATGCTTATGATAAAAATCAGACCCCTGTACCTTAGACAAATGTCAACGATGCAAATACGTGTTGATGGTAGCAATTAAACGTAGGGTTAATGGCCACTGGTGTAAAATACGTGTTGGGTTGCAGATAAACATTTGAAAATTCTATCAAATTCAGGCGATAACTATACACTCCATTAATAGTTATTTCATTTCAGGTAAAAAAGATAAAATTGTAATCAATGTGTTCTTCTTTATGTGACCAGCGTGGTACCTTGATTTGTATACATTGTTTTAATATACATTTTTTTTTACTGACTAAATCTTTCTGCCTTCTATTCTTTCGTTTCAGTTACTTCTTCCTAAATTTTGTGTAGACTTTTAAACTATAATAATAATTTAAAAATTGCAGCAGTTATTATCAGTTGTTACCAATGTTCCCATTGCTCCACTAAGTTAGACATAAAACGTTTGGAAACCACGAAAATATGAATGCTTAAAGGCAAAACAAGACTTACAATAAGACACACATTCTTAAATTAGGGATCATCCATAAATGACGTCACGCTTTTTTTGACGATTTTTACCTCCCCCCTCCCCTCCGTCACACGTCGTCACAAAAAGCCAGACCCCCCCCCCCCCTAAAATGACGTCCCACCTCAGCCTACAACCCCCCCCCCCCCCCCCCTCAAAATTGCAGTTGAATTTTTTCTATTTTTTTTTTTTTTTTGATGAACTAAGATACACTTTAATAGAGTAGAAAAAGAAGACTCAATTATAAACCATGCATATATCAGTGTGTAGTTTAGTGATAATTTACTGATCTAACCTACACCGAGACAATAAAAATTAATAACGAAACGTTGAAGCATATACTGTACTATTCCCAGTGTAAATCTGACGCCTCTATATATTATAATTTTTATTAAGATTTGAAAACATTTGGGATGTGATCTCGACAACTGAGATCGTTGGCCACGAATGATCTCCCATTAGAATATTTGGGATTAAAATATTTTTCAAGGGCAATAATCACAAAAAAGGGTATAAAAATTAACCCAAAAATTTAGAAAGGCTATTTGTTAAAAATTACACATCATAAAGATAAACAAATTTTAAAATAATTATTTTTAAAATGAATTTGCTATTTAAATTTTGATTTATGTAAAATGTAAAATCTATTTGAAATATTAATTTTTAATAAAGCCTACTAGTTTTTGTAAAATGTAAAATTATAAATAAAATTTACATAAATATAATTACAGAGTTTGACATATTTGAAACAAAATTTTGGCTCCCTTGTAACAAGGGACAACACATATTTAACCGTTTCAGGACACAAGGAATGCACGAACAATTTCAAATATCTGTGCACATAGTTAGTGGCGAAATGACACGAAGATTTCAATAATGTAAACCGCCTTCTGATATCCTAAATAGTTTGTGTGATACAGCATGGGACATATATGTCCCTATGGGTCTCAAGGGAAAGGTATCGAAAACAGGTTGCGTTTTGTGTTATATCGAAATGTTAATTCCAAAAGTGATCAAACGTGCGTTTGTTGTTCTGGTACATTGGAAATTAAGAATATCAGTAATGAGAACACATTTATGTTCTTTATGAGTTTATAGTCATCTAAGAATGAAGCCTCTGGAAGCAGTTATGTAATGTTTTGTAATCAGTGGCGTAGCGAGGTCGGGTGTCACCCGGTGCGGCACTTAATGGTGTCACCCCCCCCCCCCCCCCCCAGAGGCGCTGCGACCCTTCCCGGGGACAAACTTTCAAGTTTTCGATTTGCACCCCCGCCCCTCAAACTTTCGATTTGCAACCCCCCCCCCTCAAGATTTTGATTTGCACCCCCCCCCCCTCAAACTTTCGATTTGCACCCCCCCCCTCAAGTTTTTCTCTATATATTTTGCTATTTTTTGCCTTGGTGTCACCCCCCTAAATGGTGTCACCCTGTGCGGTCCGCACCCCCCGCCCCCCCCCCCCCTCGCTACGCCCCTGTTTGTAATATACGCGAATATGGCAGACATCACACTTAGTGTCGGTTCTGTTCTTAATCATTTCTCTTTCACAGTGTGCATAACTCTTGCGTTATTTTTTTATTTGATTCATCAACCCGTGTACAGGTTGTGAGGTTGTGAGGTTGAAGTGGACTTCTTGCCTTTACGACCTGATCTTGAAGTGATATTTCTTTCATCTAATCCCTAAATGCGAGCTCTCGCTATCATTTGCATATTTTCAAGCTTGGTTTTGCATTGTAGCCAGGCTTGAATTCTTGTTAAGTGTGCGTATAAATACTTTTTTTACTTCAAATCTAAATCTCGGCATCACATTATCAACATATGAAACAAGGAGATCAGGTTTAGTGAACTAGTAGTCTTCAAGGTTAGAAGTACATGGTATCCCATCACAAGTTTCATTCTCAAAAATCTGCAGATGTCTTGCGAATAAGTTTGAAAAGGAATCCGATTGAACGGCGTGACCTAGCCAGAGTTTCTTTCAGGCATCTCTTCGGGGGGGCTTGGACCCCCCCCCCCCCGAAAAATTTTTACCGCCCCCCGAACGAAATGAAATTTATATAATTTATATAGAAAATATATACTTTTAACAGTGTCCGCCCCCCCCCCCCCCCCGAAGAAAGTTTACCGCCCCCCCCCCCCCCCCGAAGATTTCAAGTGCCCCCCGGAGAAAAAAGTCTGGAAGAAACACTGGACCTAGCTGTAGAGCGCTAGACTGCTATCCCGAGAGTCTCGAGTTCGAATCCGAATCCGGGCTCAAGTCAGTATAACGTCCCTGAGTCCACCCAGCTGTGATCGGTACCTTATTCACATTAGGGAAAGACAACTCGGCTGAGCATAGTGTTGAAAACAATATATTATCGTACGCCGAGGTCTTAGAAACAGGTCAACTCTACTTCATCTGCCCTTTGGACCATCAGGTTCGAAAAAGATAACATTTGTTTTTAAATTACATCTATGATAGAGAAGCTGAGTCTTGAGTTTTTCAGTTTCGACTACAACAAAAGCTATATACTTTTGTGTGAAAATAGCAAGTAGGATCGTTTCAATGATTAACATATTAGGTTTTATTTTTAAATTCATTAGTGTGAGGGTTGAGTGACAGTGATGTGAGGGTGGTGTTGGGGGTAGTGGTTCGAGAGTAGTGTAAGAGTGGTGTGAGGGTAGTGTGAGGGTTGTCTGAGAGTTGTGTGAGAGTGGTGTGAGAGTGGTGTGAGAGTGGTGTGTGGATGGTGTGAGACTTGTGTGAGGATGGTGTGAGGGTGATGTGAGCGGTGTGAGGGTGGTGTGAGGGTGGTGTGAGGGTAGTGTGGGTGCTGTGAGGGTGGTGTGAATGTGGTGTATTGATGGTGTTAGAGTGAGAGTTGACACCACAGTTCACACAAAAAATCGACAGAAACAAAAATGATCTTTACAATTTTTTAATTGTCCAACTCCAGTATCTCACCTCAGTTCCAATGTTTCCTTAGAATCTTACATTTACCGTCCTAACAAAAATATAGATACAAATATAATCAAGTATCGTATTTATACAAATTTATATTAAACATAAACAAAAACATTACTTAAACAATATAACAATAGTTAAGCTGGTCACTTTTGTAAATGGAAAATATTAAGTCCTAATTTTTTTCAGACCACATGACGAAAAATATATGTTGCGACCATCTGTTTACGAACGTCATACGTTGGTTGTTTTTGGTTTGTGTTGTTCTCCTTAGAGGGGAAGTGTTCTAGAAAGCTTAGAATAGTGGCTCTTAACCTTAGTGGAGGTACCGAACCCTAGTATTACATATACACATTCGCCGAACCATTATCAATAGTTGTTTCGTCCGCCTTGACTAAATCCGGTATGGAATTATGTAGGTCGGGTGTGTGTCTTGAACTTCGCCGGACCCCTGAGACTGACGCGCCGAACCCCGGGGGTTGAATGAACCCTGAAGAACCACGGGTGTGGATAAAGCTCTTGAATTCCATGTTGTGTCGAGAGTGCTGAACGCATGTTTCATATTAATGATTTGATGTCCTAAAGTACTCTTTCAACCTGGTATATTACACTTCATATGCTGACGTGTCATTTCATGCCCCCTTCTTGGCGTACCACGCTTCATATGCTGATGATTTCATTTAATGCCCTAAAGTGCTCCCTTAACCTGGTTTCCTACATTTCATTTTAGAGCATCTTTTTACCAGTGTCGGTCAGTTCACCACCCCCCCCCCCCAACCCCACAGAAAATTTAGTTCGCCCTCTCTAAAGTATTAAGTGCCCCCTCCCCAGAGGCGTAGCAACTCTTCCCGGCGCCCGGGGACAAACTTTTCGATTTGCACCCCCCACCTCAAGATTTTGATTTGCCCCCCCCCCCTTAAACTTTCAATTTGCACCCCCCCCCCCGCCCCCCCCTCGCTACGCTACTACCCCTCCCCCTCTTCTGGAGAAAAAAAATTTCGGAAGAGACACTGTACAGCTTCATCTGTTATGAGTATATGATATAGAACTGGTGTTCCTTTATATCTCTTAGCCCATGAGTTTAATTAAATGTAACATGTTGGTAGCTTTGATTCATGCGTATGAAACCATTTTGTAATTGATACCTCTAGCTCTTCTTTTTCTACCTAATTTAAATATTTATTAAAAGACATTTTAAGTATCTTTCAGCTTTTAAACTAGACATGCCCGACTGAATGACTGTCATGTAACTTGAGTCAAGTCAGTTAGTTAAGGAAATAAAAACAAAAGATTTTACTTACTGTTTTAGTGGCTCTGGATATGCTACGGATTAAGAAACTCAAAAAATTACTTTTTTACCTGTGTGTAAATTGAATTAACATATAGCGCTTTTGTCCACTTATAATCAACTATGGTTCTGTCTCTATATTGTAAGTCTCACAGTACTTCAAGTACTTCTAATAATGAATATCTATTACTAATCGGATCAATATCCTAATATGTTACAGATCTATCTCACGTGGAGGCCTTCAGACGCTTTGGCAGCACTAGCGAGATTGTGCAAGGGGGGGGGGGGTGTGCTGGAGCCGTACATTTTATGGAGTGTAGGGGGGTTGGTAAGCTGTGTACATTTTATCAGGTGGGGTGGCAGGTGGTCCTGGTGTATCCTTACATTTTATGGGGGGAGGGGGTCCTGTTGTAGCCGTACATTTTAAGGGTGGGGTAAGGTGGTGGTACAGTTGTAGCCGTACATTTTATGGGTGGGGGAGGGGGGTAGGTGGTACTGTTGTAGCCTTACATTTTATAAGGGGGAAGGGTGAGAAACAGTCAAACTTCTATATTTAACTAACTTTAAACTTAAGACAATCTCAACCAAACACCCATGTGACATTTAATATTAACGATGTAACTTTGCTGTAACCATTAAATGAGTGCACCACACTACGGACCCACAAGTTGACATCTACATAACAATAACAATAACATGGATAGTTCTAAAATAGGAATATAAAACAACACTTTAACTTACTAGCAATAATAACCTGGGCAGCAGGGTAATCGATAGTGTGCTCCGCAAATTTTTTTCATACGTACACATTTAGAATTGTACTCGTAGTAATTCCTGAAATGTGATATACACATTTAGAATTGTACTCGAAGTAATTCCTGAAATGTGAAATTTCTTTAAATACGTACACATTTAGAATTGTACTCGTAGTAATTCCTGAAATGTAAAATTTCTTTAAATACGTACACATTTAGGATTGTACTCGTAGTAATTCCTGAAATGTAAAATTTCTTTAAATACGTACACATTTGGAATTGTACTCGAAGAGTTTAGTGGCCCATGTTTTTAGCGTCTAGTTTTGTTACTGTCACTCCTGGAATTTTATCTTTTTGTGTATTTATTGTAAAAGTAAGGTAAAAGTACACTTTCAAATCTGGCGGTTCATGGGGCAAGTATAGTAGAATTAACCTAGGCATAAAAAGGGATAGCGTAGTGTGGTCAGCACTATTCCAGCCGCCATTATTTATCCTTTAAGTGGGACAGGTACCCATCAGAATTGGGTGGAAGGTTTATTGCGTCAATTTTAGTTTATAGTGTAGATTCGTTCTTTATGTAAAGTTTTAAAAGTGAAGTCACTATCTCATAATTAGAAAATATCTAGTGTTTTGATCACTGTCGCCCTTCTGTTTTAAACTTTCCAATTTCACTGAGTTTCAGAACAGCCTTGTATGGGTGTTTTTTTATTAATAAAATCACACAAATATCGATTTTTGTGGGGAAAAAATTATACAATTTTAAGTGATTTTTTTTTTTAAATGATCACCTACTCACCATCGAACAGGCGATTTCAAAGGGATTCCAGATGCTAAAATATAAATGAGTCATCAATAACTTAATTTAAACGCTATTTATTTCAATTATTGTTCAAATTTACAAATAAATTAGATGTTAACATAAAGAAAAGCGCTTATAAAATCACCTAAGTATTTTTGTTGACCAATGCTTCTATTAAGTAAAACAAATTATTTGTATTTTCATGTTTTAGTGCATTTAAAACTTCTTATATGTGTTTTATATATTACTTTTATTAAGACATAAAGAAGACTAAATTAAGATTTAAAGAAACGGGAGCCGGACGTTTTCCCGAAAGACACTTGCCCGAATGCCGTTTGCCCGAAGGTCGATTTCCCGAATGGACACTTGCCCGAATGCGACAAATGCCCGAATGGACACTTGACCGAATGCGACAAACGCCCGAATGGACACTTGCCCGAATGCGACAAATGCCAGAATGGACACTTGCCCGAATGCGACAAATGCTCGAATGGACACTTGCCCGAATGCGACAAATACCCGAATGCCACTTGCCCATTGAATGGAGGCGCGTTTGTTGGATTTATCTTGTTATGCTAAACTTGTGGGGTGATTATTTCACAACAAAACGAGGCGTGATCTAGGCGTTGAATTAAAAAATAAAAGGTAGTCAAATACGTTTGATCTCCATTTAATGCACTTTGTTTAAACCATGTTTTGAGGCGATTACTTAATAAAGAAAGAAAAATTCATTTTAAAAACATGTGAAAGCGAAAATGGTATTTTTCTTAGTGTTTTGTAGACGAAAAACAAAGTATGTTTCTACACTTTTTATAGAGCAAATACAAATAAATTTAAAATGTATGCGTGGTAATATATGATATTATTTTTTTCCTTTTTTTTTTTGCATATATACGTTTTGTGTATCAACGTTTCAAATTTAAATTGATTACGAATAATTATTTGGTAATATATAATGTTAACATTTTTCGGGCAAACGGCTTTTGGGCAAGTGTCCATTCGGGCATTTGTCGCATTCGGGCAAGTGTCCATTCGGGCATTTGTCGCATTCGGGCAAGTGTCCATTCGGGCGTTTGTCGCATTCGGGCAAGTGTCCATTCGGGAATTTGTCTTATTCGGGCAAGTGTCCATTCGGGAAATCGGCCTTCGGGCAAACGGCATTCGGGCAAGTGTCTTTCGGGAACTTGTCGTAGACCCAAAAAAACTACGTACCCAATAACTAGCGAGTTAAATGCACATACCCCGAATACCATTGTCTACTCACCACAGTAGTGCTCATCTGAGTCGTCTGCACAATCCAACTCGCCGTTACACCGAAGAGATATGTGGATACATCTTCCATTTTGGCACCGGAAACTGTTACCTTGACAACGTTCTGATTATAGAAATAGATCTCGACAATATAATTTACAAAATGCTTAAAACTTCATAGCTAACTCATTGTGTAAAATATTTGTTAAACACAGCAGGCTGATGTTTATAATGGGTTGGGGGGTAAGGTTTAACCACGGGGCTATTTTTCACACGCACAACACCCAGACCTACACACATCACACACTTATTCAAAAGAAAACTGCATAGATTATCTACATGATGACAATCGGTAAATGACATTATCACATTATCTACATGATGACAGACGGAGTGGTCTAGCGATAGAGAGCTGGAGAGCTGGAATGCTAACCCGTAAGTCTCGAGTTCGAATCTGGGTTCAAGTCAGTAGACCGTCCCTGAGTCCACCCAACTCTGATGGGTACCTAACTCACGTTAGAGAAAGTAAAGGAGGCTGGGCATAGTGCTGAACACAATATCTCTTCATATGCCGATGTCACAGAAACAAGTGAACTCAACTTCACTTGCCCCATAGGCCGTCAGGTTGAAAGGAAAACTTTCTTACTTACATGATGACAATCAGTAAATGACATTATTAGATTATCTACATGATGACAATCAGTAAATGACATTATCAGGTTATCTACATGATGACAATCAGTAAATGACATTATTAGATTATCTACATGATGACAATCAGTAAATGGCATTATCAGATTATCTACATGATGACAATCAGTAAATGGCATTATCAGATTATCTACATGATGACAATCAGTAAATGACATCATTATACCTCAAGCAGGTGTGTTGATCTCAACTTACCACAAGGAAATTCATCTTCTCCATGGTCACAGTTTTCCACGCCGTTACATCTGTCAGAAGCCTGAATGCATCCACCATTTCTGCATTTGAAACTACCATCCACACAGAAATCTTGTTTAAAAAAAATATATTAATCGAAATTATTCACTTCATCTTTAGGTGAACTTCATGTGATAACTAAAATAATATAGCCTATACTTAGAGTAGCGGTTTTTAAAAAAAAAAGTTCAATTACCAAAATTAGCAGTATAAACTGATAGTGGTGTTTCAGAGCTAAGGGTAGACAAAGTTACAGAATATAGTCCAAGTAAAGACAGAATAGTCAGAACCAAACTTCATTTTATAACTAAAATAATTTAGCCTGTACTTAGAGGAGCAGTTTAAAAAATAAAAAAACGTTTCATCACAGAAAGTGATATTTCAACGCCAAGGGTAGACAAAGTTACAGAATATAGTCCAAGTAAAGACAGAATAGTCAGAACCAAACTTCATGTTATAACTAAAATAATTTAGCCTGTACTTAGAGAAGCGGTTTAAAAAAAAACGTTCGATCACAGAAAGTGATATTTTAACGATAAGGGTAGACAAAGTTACAGAATATAGTCCAAGTAAAGACAGAACAGTCAGAACCCAACGGGATTCGAACCTACCATGTACAGACGAGTTTGATTTACCTACATTGTTCTGTGTCACCCTTGTTACTACAGCCTTCTTTAGTACGACTTCCATACGGTAAAATTTATATTAAAATAAATATATTGTCATATTACAGTCTCCTGTCCTTACTGTCCCTATAGGGCTTATAAGTCGCGCTGTCCCTAATTTATAATTTTAAATCACGGAGATATAAATCAGGGAGAGGTGTATATTTTCGTACTGAATTAATTGATGTGAATATGATTTCGTATATTTGTTTTTCTGTCTTGCTTTAAGATTTTAAAATACCACGAGTAGACCAAGTGCAACAATTATAAACAATTTTTTAATAAAATTATCAAATTAAGAACCGTTAGATCTAGTCTAGTAATAGTATTTAAATATTATAGTGATATTATTACGGATTGAAATAAAGAATAACCAACTGCGTTTCTTTAAAAAAAAGCATTCACAATTTAACGTAGGATATATTTTTCCTTAAGGTAGTTTGCATCATGTAGTCTATCATTACCAATGTTTCCGATTTAAAATAACTTAATAGCAGAAGTACATTTTCTATTTTTTTTTCTTTTTTTTAGCTGATTTACTAAAACAAAATCTTATTTGGTTTGAAAAATGCTAGCTGGCAAGTCTGAGAACGAGAAGTTTTTGACCTACTTACAAGCCCTATTGTCACCAAATCGAGTCACCATATTGAGCCTATGTGATACTTACTACAATTTTCTTCATCTGTCCCTATTTTGTCACTAGATTGAGCCCATGTGATACTTACTACAATTTTCTTCGCCTGAACCGTCCATACAGTCCCTGTTTTGTCACTAGATTGAGCCTATATAATACTTACTACAATTTTCTTCGCCTGAACCGTCCATACAGTCCCTGTTTTGTCACTAGATTGAGCCTATATAATACTTACTACAATTTTCTTCGCCTGAACCGTCCATACAGTCCCTGTTTTGTCACTAGATTGAGCCTATATAATACTTACTACAATTTTCTTCGCCTGAACCGTCCATACAGTCCCTGTTTTGTCACTAGATTGAGCCTATATAATACTTACTACAATTTTCTTCATCTGTCTCTATTGTCACCAAATCGAGTCCTTGTGATACTTACTACAATTTTCTTCATCTGTCGCTATTTTGTTACTAGATGGAGCCCATATAATACTTACTACAATTTTCTTCATCTGAACCGTCCATACAGTCCCACCTGCCATTACACCTGTTGAAGACGACAACGCAAGCGTTGTCTCTACATCTGAAGTTCATACGAGGACATTCCTCTGGGTAGGAAATAAAGTTAATTAAAATCGGGTGGTAATTTTACCTCAGAATTTTCAAACATATATGAATTTTTAATCAGGGGTCGGCGTGGTCGAGTCGGTAAAGCTCTTGTTGCTAATGCGAAAAGTCTCGAGTTCGAACCCTTGGGCAGATGAGGCTCTTTAGCTGGGGACAGCCACTCTTCAAGGAGAGACAACCCCAAAATCAAACAACTGCTGCCTTTGTAATTTGTTCTTGGTTAGACAAAGGTTATGGAAGCAAATCCAAAAAGAAAAGCAGGCTGAAATGGAGTCAATGGCCTCAATGGCGCATAACCAGTTGACACGTATCCTTAATTTGGATAAAGGGTCGAGTCGGCAAAAGTTCATGGTTGATAAATTCGAAAAAGTCTTGAGTTCAAACCCTCTGGCAGATAAGGCTCGATCCCTTCCAACATTAAAAATTAAGAACGAAGAAGAATCAGATTTATTTTACATGTTAGTATGTAAGGAGTTAAGTTAATTTGTCTTAGCGTGGACATTTTAAAGCGTTGTTGAGCAAATAATCCACAATTTGATTAGTTTAGTTAGTTTAGTACGAACGCCGAACTCAAGGTAGGCGCCTTATTTATTCAACATAAGGTACAGGCGCTTAATTTAATTTATTTTAATTTATTTTTAACGATAATGGGTCAATGTCTAAAAGATGCAGGCGTTTCGTGTACACTCCACTGCCCCCTCCTCCCCCGCCCACCTCGGATACACCCCTGATTGTACTACATGGGTTAATTTCTAAAACTATTTATAGTATGCTAATTGTAAATATGAACAAACACTTGTTTTGTTTGTTTGTTTTTTTTTTTTTTTTTTTTTTTTTTTTTTTTTTTTTTTTTTGTCGACGGAGTGAACATGCAATTAATTTTACTAATTTAAAATTCTTTCTTCGGAAATAAATTGTTTGTGTTTTTTTTATCTCCTTTAGTTCTTTCTTACATAGTTTTGAAATAAAGTTATGTGTAATTAAACACGGTCAACGAGTAAAACAAACAAAAACAAAGTTTGAACCTGTGTCTGAAATAAATCGGCATGAATCTCCTGGCGTAGATTTTAAAACTGATCGACATACTATAATGTAGACTGTTACGATAGACTCATTTATAAAAATACAACTATGCTTTATTGAATGCATTTCAGTTTTATTTTCATTTTATAATACTAAACCAACAACTTCGATATTATATTTAAAAACTAAATTGTCATGGCAAATATGAATGTGGAATACCCTCTTTTATTTTCACATTGCAGAGTTAAACATTTTATTGAAATTACCATTGAAATTTAAAATTTCGTGGTGTATTTAATGAAACCAAAGATATACATCATTTGTTATAAATATATGTTATATATATATATATATATATATATATATATATATATATATATATATATATATATATGTATATATATATATATATATATATATATATATATATATAAAGATAAGTAAGTAGCCATAGTGTTACATTTGGGGCTCGTTAAAAAAATTGTGTCATACTTACGGCATCCTTCTTCATCAGATTTGTCCTTACAGTCGTATTTGTTGTCGCATCTATCAAAGACGTTGATACAACCAACTTCAGTGCATCTTACACCGTAATCACTACACACGGCTTATGCGATAATACATGTGATAAGAACATATTAAAACCTATATAATCAAATTTTAAATGCACTGAAAATAATAAAATTAAACAAACGTGCTGTTTTTAACAAAAGTATTGCCTAATAGATTTATTCTAGTGCCCACTATATAACAAGTATATATATATATACATATGTATATATTCTATATATATATGTATATATATATATATGTGTGTATATATATATATATATATATATATATATATATATATATATATATATATATATATATATATATATATATATATATATATATATATATGTATGTATGTATGTATTTATATATATATATATATTGGGCCTTTATATTTTCTTTATTAATTTCTAACAGTTATTTATAACCACTTATTAATTGACCCCATCTCAGAAATTACCGATTTTTTAAAAACCATTCTAATTTTAATAGCCATAACAATTCTTTTTATGTAAATAAACACTGCCATTTGGATCACTTCACTTGACTTAGTCGTCTTTACTCCTTATGGAACATAGGGCCTCCACCATTTCCTTCCATTTCTTCCGATCCCCGGCTATTAATTTTGCCATCTCCCAAGACATCCCTGTTGGCTTCAGTTCTTCAAGAAGACCCCGCCTCCAGGTCTGTCTTGGGCACCCTCTCTTCCGCTTTTCCTGGGGGTTCCACTCAAGCGCTTGGCGTGTAACATTTGTGTGAGCCTTTCGCCATCCTGATGGCACACCGCCTTGAAGTGGTGGGATGGCTTATGTGCCCCAGCGACCCTCAGAGCTATGCCGGCGGGAGCCTAGTGCTCCTGGCAGGTCTAACCAAGTCGGACAGATCTGCGTGGGTAGGGGCCAGACCAAACGATGTGCCCTGGTCCTCCAGGTTGGGGGTTGTGCGATGGGCTAACTACTCGTCCACATAAAACAAAATATAGCTACAGAAACCGAACTTGGATCACTTACTGCAATCATTTTCATCCGATTTGTCTCCACAGTCATTGTTACCGTCACATCTTAGTTTAACTTGGGTACAGTTTTTGTTTTGACAATGGAAACTGGTACCCTTGCAAGAGGCTGGTAACAAAAACAAATGTAAACATTGTTACACCTAATGAACGCAAACAGTGTGAGTACAAAACAGAAGAAAAAAATAGTACTTTCTAAAGGAAACATTGACTACCTTTTTTGAGAAATCGGAAATAGATCACAACTTCCGGACTGTGTAAACAACTAATAATTTAATAGAAACGTACGAATAAGTTTATTTATCCATGTCTGACAAAGATTTTTCCGACAGCGGGAGGTTGTAAAACATCAGAATTTGTCAAAATTTCGATTTATATTTTTCACGATTAAACTACATCCTTAATATTCCTTATACGATAAAATAGGAAAGTGTAAAACGCCGAAAGCTGTCAAAATGTTATTACTTTTGTGTGCACGATTACATTACTCTCTTTATACTCTGTATACCAGAAAGTGAGAAAATAGCCTGTCCAGCATTAAGCCATATATATATATATATATATATATATATATATATATATATATATATATATATATATATATATATATAGTAATGCTTACAATATATGTTTCACTTAGTTATGCTTACGACAGTTCCTTTCATCCGAACCGTCCTCACAATCAGGTATTCCATTACATCTTTTATCATTGACGATGCATCTCTTGTTTTCACATTTGAAACTGTCCTTGTGACAAACGTCTAATAATAAAAGTTAATAATAATAATATTTTTTTTAAATAATTTATTTAAATTAACTTTAGTACCCTATAGATAAACAGTGCTATTTAGATCTGAAATTTTAAGTCGATTAATTTTTTATATTTCTTTTTTAAACAGGAAATTTTATAGAAAATAAATACTTCACTGTCACAAATTTAAAAACAAAGCTGATTTTAAAAGAAGTTTTCTTGTTCCATTACCATTTATACCTATATTTTCAGATTTACATTGAAATGCAATTGCTTATATCAAAAATAGTTTTTATAGAAATTTTTTCCAGATTCTGAGACGTTATAAAAATAATTTTAAGTCAATGTCAACAGAATGATTCTTTCCTTCTCTACAAACAAATTGAATACCTATTTAAGGAAAACATCAATTGATCTACTTACCACAGTTTACTTCATCCGATCTGTCTTTACAGTCATCGATTCCATTACATTTGTGTTCGTTCCTAAAACATGTTTTTTCTAGGCACTTAAAGCAGCCGATTGTACACGATTCTTATAATTGAAAGAATACTAAAATTATATTCAATCTATTTAGGACTTCTAGCTGTTTAAAAGTGACATACATGGTTAGAAATTGGAAAGTACATTTTTACATTTAATAAAGATTTTGACTCACAAGTTTCACAACTACGTTATTTAGATTCTAGGCAATAGAAAATTAACTCATACGTCATTTTCTTTAAATTGATATCTTCTTCTTCTTCGTTCGTAATTTTAGTATTGTAAGGGATCCCCTCCAACACAATTAAAGATACGTGTCAACTGGTTATTCGCATTGAGGCTAATGACTCCGATTTCAGCCTGCTTTTCTTTTTGGATTTGCTTCCAGAGCCTTTGTCCAACCAAAAACAAACTACAAGGAAGCAGTTGTTTGATTATGGAGTTGTCTCTCCTAGAAGAGTGGCTGTCCCCAGCTAACGAGCCTCATCTGCCTGTGGGTTCGAACTCTAAACATTTCGGTTTAGCAACCATGAGCTTTACCGACTCGACCACGCCAACCCCTAAATTGATATATAGATTACAATTTTAAAAATGTGTTAGACGCATGTGTAAAATATGATCTTTACCTAGGAACTGATACTTTAATGACGTCTTCTACATATACACCTAATTTCTTCTATAGAGTATAGATTACAGATTGTTATATTTGTACTATATATTTATTTGTATATAATGTTAAACAAAATACTTGTGAAGTTTCGTTTAGATTTTTGTACACACAATTCTTGCTTCTTTAAAAACTTGGATTCCCCATAACAGCAAATAACTGACTTCTAGAACGTCTGGATCTGTTTCTTTCGTAATAACCACGGTACCCAATCTACATCGTAACAAGCATGATAAACACTCTTCATCATAACAAATATGATACCCACTCTTCACCATAACAGGCATGATACCCATTCTACATCGTTACAAAAAAAGGATACCACTCTACATCTAACAAGCACGATACCCAATCTACATCGTAACAAGCATGATACCCACTCTTCATCATAACAAATATGATACCCACTCTTCATCATAACAAATATGATACCCAATCTACATCGTAACAAATATGATACCCAATCTACATCGTAACAAGCATGATACCCACTCTTCATCATAACAAAAATAATACCCACTCTTCATCATAACAAATATGATACCCACTCTACATCGTAACAAGCATGATACTCATTTTACATCGTTACAAAAAAGATACCCACTCTACATGGTTACAAAAAAGATACCCACTCTACGTCGTTACAAAAAAGATACCCACTCTACATCTAACAACCATGATACCCACTCTACATCTAACAACCGTGATACCCACTCTACATCTATCAACCGTGATACCCACTCTACATCTAACAACCATGATACCCACTCTACATCTAACAACCGTGATACCCACTCTACATCTAACAACCATGATACCCACTCTACATCTAACAACCGTGATACCCACTCTACATCTAACAACCACGATACCCACTCTACATCTAATAACCACGATACCCACTCTACATCTAACAACCATGCTACCCACTCTACATCTAACAACCATGATACCCACTCTACATCTAACAACCGTGATACCCACTCTACATCTAACAACCACGATACCCACTCTACATCTAACAACCACGATACCCACTCTACATCTAACAACCACGATACCCACTCTACATCTAACAACCACGATACCCACTCTACATCTAACAACCACGATACCCACTCTACATCTAATAACCACGATACCCACTCTACATCTAACAACCATGATACCCACTCTACATCTAACAACCGTGATACCCACTCTACATCTAACAACCACGATACCCACTCTACATCTAACAACCATGATACCCACTCTACATCTAACAACCGTGATACCCACTCTACATCTAACAACCACGATACCCACTCTACATCTAACAACCGTGATACCCACTCTACATCTAACAACCACGATACCCACTCTACATCTAACAACCGTGATACCCACTCTACATCTAACAACCACGATACCCACTCTACATCTAACAACCGTGATACCCACTCTACATCTAACAACCACGATACCCACTCTACATCTAACAACCACGATACCCACTCTACATCTAACAACCGTGATACCCACTCTACATCTAACAACCATGATACCCACTCTACATCTAACAACCACGATACCCACTCTACATCTAACAACCGTGATACCCACTCTACATCTAACAACCATGATACCCACTCTACATCTAATAACCACGATACCCACTCTACATCTAACAACCATGATACCCACTCTACATCTAACAACCGTGATACCCACTCTACATCTAACAACCGTGATACCCACTCTACATCTAACAACCACGATACCCACTCTACATCTAACAACCATGATACCCACTCTACATCTAACAACCGTGATACCCACTCTACATCTAACAACCACGATACCCACTCTACATCTAACAACCATGATACCCACTCTACATCTAACAACCGTGATACCCACTCTACATCTAACAACCACGATACCCACTCTACATCTAACAACCATGATACCCACTCTACATCTAACAACCGTGATACCCACTCTACATCTAACAACCACGATACCCACTCTACATCTAACAACCACGATACCCACTCTACATCTAACAACCGTGATACCCACTCTACATCTAACAACCGTGATACCCACTCTACATCTAACAACCGTGATACCCACTCTACATCTAACAACCACGATACCCACTCTACATCTAACAACCATGATACCCACTCTACATCTAACAACCGTGATACCCACTCTACATCTAACAACCACGATACCCACTCTACATCTAACAACCATGATACCCACTCTACATCTAACAACCGTGATACCCACTCTACATCTAACAACCACGATACCCACTCTACATCTAACAACCACGATACCCACTCTACATCTAACAACCGTGATACCCACTCTACATCTAACAACCACGATACCCACTCTACATCTAACAACCGTGATACCCACTCTACATCTAACAACCATGATACCCACTCTACATCTAACAACCATGATACCCACTCTACATCTAACAACCTTGATACCCCTCTACATCTAACAACCGTGATACCCACTCTACATCTAACAACCATGATACCCACTCTACATCTAACAACCATGATACCAACTCTACATCTAACAACCGTGATACCCACTCTACATCTAACAACCATGATACCCACTCTACATCTAACAACCATGATACCCACTCTACATCTAACAACCATGATACCCACTCTACATCTAACAACCATGATACCCACTCTACATCTAACAACCACGATACCCACTCTACATCTAACAACCATGATACCCACTCTACATCTAACAACCGTGATACCCACTCTACATCTAACAACCATGATACCCACTCTACATCTAACAACCGTGATACCCACTCTACATCTAACAACCACGATACCCACTCTACATCTAACAACCACGATACCCACTCTACATCTAACAACCGTGATACCCACTCTACATCTAACAACCACGATACCCACTCTACATCTAACAACCACGATACCCACTCTACATCTAACAACCGTGATACCCACTCTACATCTAACAACCACGATACCCACTCTACATCTAATAACCACGATACCCACGTGGGTGCGGACCGCACCGGGTGACACCAAGGCAAAAAATATAGCAAAATATATAGAGAAAAATTTGAGGGGGTGCAAATCGGAAGTTTGAAGGGGGGTGCAAATCGAAAGTTTGAGGAGGGGGGGGGGGGGTGCAAATCGAAACGAAAATTGAAAGTTTGTCCCCGGGAAAGGTCGCTACGCCTCTGGGGGGGGGGGTGACACCATTAAGTGCCGCACCGGGTATCACCCGACCTCGCTACCCCACTGACCCACTCTACATCTAACAACCAAGATACCCACTATACATCTAGCAACCATGAACCATGACAACCACTCTACATTAAAAACAACATGAAATATTTGCTTAATTTTCTTACCACAATTACTTTCATCAGATCTGTCGCCACAATCATCATTACCATCACATTTTTTATTACTGTTAACACAGGCTCGGTTTGCACAATGGAAACTGGGTCCGCTACATGAATCTAATCATACAATACATGTTGTCAATATTTTTTTAGATTTGATTAAAATATTAACAGGAGAGATCTTTCTTCTTCTTCTTCGTTTTTAATTATTAGTGTTGAAGGGGATCGAGATTTATCTGCCAGTGCGTTTTGAACTCGAGACTTTGTTCGAATTTATCAACCATGAGCTTTTTGCCGACTCGACCACGCATCCAACACAATTAAGGATTACGCGTCAACTGGTTATGCGCCATTGAGGCCATTGACTCCGATTTCAGCCTGCTTTTCTTTTTGGATTTTGCTTCCATAGCCTTTTGTCCAACCAAGAACAAACTACAAGGCAGCAGTTGTTTAATTTTGGAGTTGTCTCTCCTAGAAGAGTGGCTGTCCCCAGCTAACGAGCCTCATCTGCCCGAGGGTTCGAACTCGAGATTTCTCGGTTTAGCAACCATGAGCTTTACTCGACCCAGGAGAGATAAATAGTCCAATTTATAGTCCAGTGTGCGTGATATAAATGTTTACGGTACGTTTGAAACGTTTAGAATACTAAAACTCTGATTGCACGAAAATATTATATTTTAAAAACAGGAGAATTGGAAATGGTGTGAGCAAGCAGGAAAAAAGCACTTTAACACTTTTATAAGAATATTCGTTTATAATTAAAACATGCCTATTTCCTAAAAAAAAAAATTAAAAATAAATTGAATGTTTGGAAGATTCATAATATTGCAAGTTCTAAATATATTTTGTGAAGATTTCAATTTCATGCAGTTATTGTTTTGAAATGAATGTATCATATATATATATATATATATATATATATATATATATATATATATATATATATATATATATATATATATATATATATATGTATATATATATATATATATATATATATATATATATATATATATATATATATATATGTATGTATATATATATATATATATATATATATATATATATATATATATATATATATATATATATATATATATATATAATATCGCTTGGTCATCTCACCACAATTGGCTTCATCTGAACTGTCCCCACAGTGGTCATCACCATCACATGTCAGCCAGTATTTGACACATTTGTTTTTGGTTTTGCATTTAAATACGTTGTACTGACACGAGCCTAATTATACAGATACATTCAGTCAATTTACTTTTCATGTATTTTCGTTATTTCAATTACTTGTAATAAAATATATTAGAGGGTACAATCTAACTTTTTACAAGAACATAAGTAAATAAGTACTCAGCTTCATTTATACAAACATTTTATAGATTTAAGACAGTCTTTCTAAAGTGAAATGATAAATGAAACAAGAATTTCGTCTTTTTAAATAAGCTAGCAATCGAGATTCAACAATACATTTCATATGTATGTGTTAATGTAGTTTTTTATTTTGTATTTACAACCGTACTTTGACAAATTGCACCATTTTTCAAATGTATGTATTAATTCGTCTAGAAAATTAATTATAAATCCATGTTTTATCATATTTAAACTTTATTTTAAAAGCCGTGCAATGTTGACATTTTTAAACATATATTCAATAGCAATAGGATGGTGTGTAAAATGTAATTGGATTGTTAAGGATATAATCGTGTAACAGCTGGCCGGCAGTAACTGTGTCAGCTGATACAGTGGGGCTTGAGGTTAAAGGTTGAAATAGTTGTTGATAAGGTAGGTGAGAGTGGGAGAATGTGGGAGGAATTTAAAAAAAAAAAAATGGGAGGAGGAGTAAGAGGTAGTGGTAGAGTGGAAAGTGGGGGTAGAATGTGGATAAGGTGAGAGATGGTTGTTGATTGGGAAAATTAAGGGCAGGATTAGGGAGGGTGTAAATGGAGATGGGTGATGGTTTTAGAAAAAACAGGAGAGATGGATGGTGATGAAGGAATAGATAGTAAGTCGTAGGGTATCGATGGTATGATATTTTGATTAGTAAAGTTCCCTTTTCAAACCTGACGGTTTATGGAGCAAGTGAAGTAGAGTTCACTTGTTTCTGTGACCTCGGCATATGAAGAGATAGTGTGGTCAGCACTATGCCCAGCCACCTTTACTTTCATTAACGTGAGTTAGGTACCCATTGGGGTTGGGTGGACTCAGGGACGTTCTAATGACTTGAACCCAAATTCGAACTCTGGACTTACGGGTTAGCAGTCCAGCTCTCTACCGCTAGACCACTCCGTCCCCTGATATTTTGATTACAGACACCATTTGTTTGTGTTTAGATAAAAAATGAATGGTGTTGTGATTACACACATTAAGTGGTTGTTTTTTGATAAAAACATGAATGGTGTGATTACAGACTCAATCTGATTGTATTTAGATAAAAAAATGAATGATGTTGTGATTACAGACACCAAGTGATTGTGTTTAGATAAACACATGAACGCTGTTGTGATTACAAAAAAACATGAATAAAGTACTAAGTACATTCACCAAGTGATTGTGTTAAGACTATACCAACACGTCTTTACTTACTACAGAAATCCTCACTTTCATCCGATCCCTCTGCGCAATCATTATGGCCATTGCACATATAATCCTTTGAGATACATGAACCATCATCACAATAGAAGGGTGGCATCTTACAGTGAAAGACTGTAAACGAAAATTAAACAGAGTCAAGCTTTGTTTAAATGAATCTTAACAATAGCAACACATGGCGACCTGTGTATAAAAAGTAATTTAAAACATATTCCGGGGAAAAAATTAGTATTTTATCGTACTAAAATAGAAATCCTGATCGTGTCTTATGTGGAAGCTATACAGCTCCCTATGTGAAATAACTCCGGAGTGATCTCCCCTAAATTTTCTCGAATATTTTTATATGAAAAAACAGGGGATAGCAACTCGGGATATAGACATGATTTTTAATCCATTTTAAATAGGCCTACTTAAACTTTTTAAAATAGAATAAAATCTCGTAGAAAACGAGTTGCACACCAAGTGAACGCCAAATAAAATGTGCAAAATAGTGCGGAATATTATTAGTACTTTATAAATTCACATGCGTTGTTTTGAGAAATCGGAAATAGCAAAAATTACTATTTCCGGTCAACGAAAATTACTCAAAATTTGCCAGAAGGCAGAGAATTAGATGTTTCACTTACGTGTGAAATTTTTATTTATTATTCTGAAATAGTACTCAAGTTATAGGCTTTTGAAAAATTGAAAGTAGAAAAAGTACCACTTCCGGTTATCGGAAATCGCTCAAAAGTTGATACGTATCTACACTTTGATATAATACTTAAATGAAATTCCATCAACCTAGCTGTAATGGTACTGAATTTATGGTGTTTACACATACACACACACACACATACACACACACAGACATACAGACAAGATTGCAAAACTATGTTTTCCGACTCAGGGAGCTATAAAACGTCGAGATTTGCAAAAATCTCGATTTCTTTTTTTGCACGATTACAAGACTTTCTCTATACTTCGTATATATATACGTGAAAGTAAAAAACGTTAATTGCATTATGGTCTATACGTATGTGCATGTGTGAGTGTGTCTGTCGTTGTACAAGATAACTTGATAACAGTTATGTTATGTTTACGAAATTTTATATATTTTATTGTTATTATTTCAAATTAGTAGTTTCTATTAATTTTTTCATCAATTTCCGGTAATCTTAAAATGCGATATTCTAATTTCATTTCACAATTAATATAACAAAATGCATGCAATAAAAATATTTCAAAATTATTTTATATTAAAAACCAATACAGGTATACATTTTAAACGTGCACTTTAAATTTATATATATATATATATATATATATATATATATATATATATATATATATATATATATATTTGTCCCATGTATATTTTCATTTCTCTGACTATCATGTATACAGAATAATTACCTGCTCAATTGTCTTACTTACTATTAAGTCTGCGCTCCAAATTTTCAGTTTGTACATGCGACGTGCCATCTGCCTGTTCTGTTGATTCCCCTTCCCCATCACCTTTGCATTCCCCAACAGCTACAAGCAGGATCATAAGCAGAACTTCCCAAGAAGACATGTTGTTCTGGTGTTTAGATGCCATCACAACACAACACGGTATCAAAGAGATAAATAATCTTACTCAAACACAATAACGCAAGTTGCCCCTAAAATCTCAATTAGTGTTGTAAATATGTCATACTATTGTAACAAAGTAGTGTGCTGTTCACTATCCCGCACACCTGTCGTGTTTTGCATTAATAACCAACACAGTTATTGATATAATTGCGAACTTTGGGATTATCAACACTGCGTTTGATTAAATATATATTTTTTTCAATTTAGGCTTTGGCCTTCCTTTGTTGTGACCGGTGGGGGAGTTATATACATATACATACATATATATATATATATATATATATATATATATATATATATATATATATATATATATATATATATATATATATATATATATATATAGGGTCGTTGACACACTACGGTTAATGTAATGATAATGTAGTATCACCTGTAGGAAATAGTTAAAGCGGTAGAGTAGTGGCGTTCATGGGGTCAGAGCAAAGATTTAAATTAATCACAGGGGACGGCGTGGTCGAGTCGGTAAAGCTCATGGTTGCTAAACCGAAATGATACGAGTTCGAACCCTCAGCTGGGGACAGCCACTCTTCTAGGAGAGATAACTTTATAATCAAACAACTGCTACGTCTTGTAGTTTGTTCTTGGTTGGACAAAGGCTATGGAAGCAAATCCATAATGAAAAGCAGGCTGAAATCGGAGTCAATGGCCTCAATGGCGCATAACCAATTGACACGTATACTCATGGTTGATAAATTAGTAAAAGTCTCGTGTTCAAATCCTCTGTCAGATAAAGCTTGATCCCCTCTAACACTAAAAATTAAAAGATTTGACCTTTAAAATACGTAAAAGATCGCCCTCTGTTTCTTCTTTGTTCTTAATTTTAATGGTGGACACATTTCTATTAAACAGAATCAAGTATACGTGTTAACATCTTATGCTCTATATGGCCAGTTGACTCGTTTTTTTTTTTGTTTTACAACCGAATTGTTTCTCAATCTAAATATTACAACATACAAGGCAATAGTTGTTTGATTTCGTAGTTGATTTTCCGCAGAAATCGAGGCTTGTCTGCCCGAGGATTTGAACTCGGGACTACTAGGTTTAGCAACCATGAGCCTTACCGACCTGTTCACAACACGTATTGAGCTGTTAATATGCACTGACATTGCTTTCTTAAAGAAAAGAATGGACTTCTGTTACATTTTTTAGAGACCAATGCTTTTATTTAAGACAGAAATTTTGTTATAATATTCATATTATCAGTGCACTTGAAAGATTATTTATTGTTTTTATGTGTATTTTTTATAACTTTTTACTAATGGACACCAGC
This sequence comes from Physella acuta, assembly GCF_028476545.2. Taxonomy (NCBI): domain Eukaryota; kingdom Metazoa; phylum Mollusca; class Gastropoda; family Physidae; genus Physella; species Physella acuta. The sequence goes on from NW_026733167.1 coordinate 239,242, forward strand.
GAGAAAAGTCTCAAAGGTATTTGAGAGGTGTATAAATTAATTTAAAAATCATGCACAGCGTAGTTACAATTAATATGGTTATAAAATCCTGCCTGTCTGGTTTTTTTCGGACTTTACTAAAGATTGGATGTATTTGATGTTTATAATATTTTCGGTAACTAAATAAAAATTTTAAAAAAAGCAAAAACAATTTGGTTTTCACGTGTAATGGCGACATAAACAATGGCATCCTGCTATTGGATAGGCCGCCATTGATTTTATTGTACACATTGTAAGCTAAAAATAGAAAACTAGGTTATGGGGTTTTTAATTTGCATTGTTATTTAAAAACTTGATCTGCAAAGTTTTGTAAACAAATAGTTATCGATCACTAAGTTACTGTACAGCCAATCAATATTTGTCTTACGAAAGTGAAACATCCGGTTATAACTTAGGCTTGATGAAAATAAATAGCAATGTAGCCTTAAACTCAGCAAATTATTTTCAAGTTCTCTGGATTTGCAACTTTTATAGCATTTATTCTAAAAAATATAAAATTTCTAAATTAATTTTAGGCTTAAGTTTTTATTTATTTTTTTTTTACGGTCTAAATCTAAAAAGCACGTTTTTATTCCATGTCAACAACATTATGGAAGGAATCTCGTCAACTCGCTCGCCTCCATTATGCTTTTTAAAAAATTAAAATAATAAGTTGATGTATTATTTTTTTTAAAAAAACAATTAGTAGCCTATTTTCATAAAGTTGTAATCATTTTTTTCTTAAGGAAGTCCATGACACATACGACTAAAATAATTTGCTTTAAAACACACTCAGTAGTTTGAGATCTCTAAAGGCAATTATTGTCCCTTTCTTATTCCGTGTTTGACTGTCAAACAAATAAGCACCCAGCCTTAAACAAAAGTTCAACCCCGTCTATATCTTCTTCATCTTCATACATCCCCATTTTAATTGAACTTTGCTAGATTTTTTGTTAATTTTTAATTATTTATTCGTTACTAATTACAATCAAATTAGAACTCTTTGTGTTGTTTTCGGAGACAAATGTGTCTGAAATGTTAGAACGAAATCACTGGATAAATTAAGTTGAGATATAATAATCAATCAGCCACAAACACACGTATGAGCAAACAATCGGATATTATAAAAACTAAATAAAATATTGTGCACCATCTCCTGCTTTCGCCTATTGCAACTGCTGTCAAGGTCTATGAAGTAGATGAATATATCACTTGACTCTTCACCAACGACAACTCTTTAATTATTTCTAATAAACTTTGGGCTACTTCCCTTTGTTGCTTTTTTTCTCTAGTTATTAACCAGCTTCTTGGTTGATCTTCATCGAAAATTATTAAATCAATCATCATAATCACCATAATAATAAAATCATCGGAAAGAATTATGTTTCTACAAATTATATTTTAATGAGGCCAGTGGTTTTCAGTAAAAATTAAAGTCAAATTATAATTCAAACATCTCAGAAGTGTATTGAATTGATATACGTGCATACATATATTTCTATACACATGTTAAATATTTTTTTAAATAAAGATCTTTATTTCCAATATACTACTTTATATTTTCTTGTATTTTCAGATTACTGTTATAGCTTGCTACCCTTTATTAGTGTTATTGTTTTTGATCTATAAATGGAAAGCGGAAGCAATATTAATATTACTTTCAAAATAATTTAAAATTCTTATTAATTTTGAAACTTCGTAAGCAAGAACAAACTGCCTTGATTCGCATAAGCTTTCAAAAAACATCCCCAAAACCTACATGTCTCTATATATGACTATAATATTAAAATTAAATCTATTGATTGTTTACAACCAAACATTTAACTTTATAATTAAAATTTTAATCAAACAAACACATGGGAGCTTTTTTTTCCATATGCATTGTTTATCCAAACGACTTTTGTTTTAAATTGTGTATTTATTGTCGGAGGGTGGTGGTGCGGGCACAGAGAGCAGGACTTATTTCCTGAAAGTCCCAAGTTCGAATCCCATCTCCAATGAGTACCCAACTTACATTAGGGAAAATAAAGTAGTCTACTTGGTGAGGCATTAACCACAATATACCATACGATCCAACCCGCAACGTATCATACCTCTATTTAGTTGTTTTATTTTCTACTTTTTAGTAAATAATAATTTGTGAATTCGACAGTACCAATGCTGCCACTGAAAATATTTGCTTTAAAACACTATCAGTAGGTCATTAAGGACGATAAACCCCACCTCCCCCCACCCTCATTTCCTCCAACCCCTACCCCCCCCCCCCCCCCCCGTGAAATTAGCCTCCTCTTAGTATGTACTATCTATCAATCAATCGCCCCTTAATCCCTTATGTTAATGGTTTTCGCATAAAGTTTTGGCATTTTTTAAGTCTTTTAATTTTGTTGTATTTAATAATGCAAAGCCAAACTAATACTTGTACTTTAAACTCTTCGGAAACGTACAAAACATATTCAAAATTCCAAAGTAGTTTTTTTTTAATATTCCCTTTATTTTACTTTTTTACTGCTTTAAAAACCTGATGGTATCTCACGTAATACACTTCCTCACTTGAACACAGCTTTAGAGTTTTTCAGTAGAGCAAAGATTGGCATGTGATACGGAAAAAGGAAGTTTAAATGGTTTGGGTTCACACGTTGGGCGTTGACCGGGTTAAGCGTCAACCAAAATTAAATGAACGAATTTTTGTTGTCTCGTGTGACGGCATGGTCGAGGGGTAGCACATACGACTGATAACCCGAAAGCCTTAAGTTCGGATCAAAGGCTCCAATGATGTCCCTGATGACACTCATTTATGACTCTTGTCTAGGAAGGTAGAGGCGGCTAGACATAAAGTTGACCACACTATTTCTTCAAAAGCCGAGTTCACAGCAAACAGGTGAACTTTACAGCTTCAAAACGATAACTTGTTTAATTAAACGTGTTTGCTACGTAAGTTTGAGGTCGAATTGTCACAATCAAAATACTTAAACATCTTAAATTAAATATCTATGCCATAGCAAAATATCTTAGTATAAAAATATCATACAAATTTCTCAGTATAGATCAAAAGAAATAGCTCAAAAGATATTCTAATACTGAACTAGATCGGATTAAAATCGAATGAAAATTTAACTATTTTTACAAATACAATACAAATGTTTATTAGATCGTTATGAAAGGAAAATTCAAACATACAAGAATACAAAATAAGAATTTAAAAAACTAAAAATTCCAACAAAAAAAAAATAAACTGCGTGGGTTTAATTAACATTAAAATCTTGGAATAACTACGTGAAGTTATCTTTCTTTCCTCACAGTCTCAATAACACAAAGAATCAGAGCCACAACAAACATAACAAGGCTGAAGATGACCAGATCAAATGACCAACCTAATGTGTAGTCATAATGGTACCGCGGTTTGAAAAGTCTGTTAATTTCTCCCGCAGCCACCCCGATACCGATTAATCCAACTACAACTGCAAAAGAACAAAATAAATACATATATATATATATATATATATATATATATATATATATATATATATATATATATATATATATATATATATATATATATATATATATATATATATATATATATATATGTATATATAGTCCTATATTTATAAACACATATGTATATATATATATATATATATATATATATATATATATATATATATATATATATATATATATATATATATATATATATTTGTATATATATATATATATATATATATATATATATATATATATATATATATATATATATTTGTATGTATATATATATGTGTGTGTGTGTAATATATATATATAGGCCTATATATATATATATATATATATATATATATATATATATATATATATATATATATATATATATATATATATATATATATATATATATATATGTATATATAGTCCTATATTTATAAACACATATGTATATATATATATATATATATATATATATATATATATATATATATATATATATTGTATATATATATATATATATATATATTTGTATGTATATATATATATATATGTGTGTGTGTGTAATATATATATATAGGCCTATATATCTATATATATATATATATATATATATATATATATATATATATATATATATATATATATATATATATATATATATATATATATATATATATATATATATATATATTAAAAATAAACAAACCTGAAAAGGAAATTAGACCAACAGTCCACCAAGCTACAATCTTCTCAGTTTTAATGACAAGCGCTGAAAGTGTAATCAAGATGACCAGGGCCTGGCAGGTCAGGCATATGCCAAGTAGGGCACGGGCAGAACTGGTCCAGCCTGTTGAAGAAATCAGAAATTGTGTTGTTTTTTAACGATTTTTTAAAATGCTAACTTCCGTTTGTTGGAAGTAAAAAATTGAATGAAAGATGTATAGAACGCTGATATACTTGATAGGATTACTACTAATTTTTCTCATTTTAAAAGTGGTTAAAAGTAAAAGTGGTTAAACGTAAAAGTGGTTAAAAATAAAAGTGGTTTCTTCTATGTTAATACTATTTAAATGTATGATTTCTCAAGTCCTAAAAAGTCATTTTGGATACATTTTTGTTTACAAAACATTTATTAAATCTTATAAAAGTAATTTAATTGATTGATTTATTGAGCTGCGTGAAACTATAATAACAATACTGTAGTAATCTAGCTGAGAAATAAGATTTGTATGGCAACTTATACATGTGAGTTGTGTCAACTATATTACCACGGCTGTCTTTATTAATTAAACAGTGGGGGTTTTGATAGGGTGGGAATATTACAAGAAAGATTATGAGATTGAGGTTATGCTGATGAGGATGTGGGGAGGGTATTTTTGTGTCAACCTTCAGCATTATTTTAAAACAAAATTAAATTTCAATTTTAAAAATCGTTGTTTTTGCCGTTTTTAAATAATGATTTAAAAATTTCGCTTCTGTCTGTTTGTTTGATTCAAATCTTTTGAATTAAATTTCATCTGTAAAAACCGTTTTTAAATAATCATTTTAAAAACTTCGCTACTGATTCAAATCTTTTTAATTGATTTCAAAACCATTACTGGTGCAGCAAATTCTTTTTATTTTTTTCAGATGAGAACGCAAGAATATCTAAGGTTATTCTTATAAATTATTAAATTATTCATTGAAATTTAAAGATTCCCATATTTTATAACAAAGAGAAGACAACAAGCAACGATACACGACCATTCGAGTGAGCTGTTGTATCATATGAAAGCCGGACGTGAGAGGCTGATAAATTCAAAATTACTAAAAGCAGAAAATATAACAAATAATATAATAACCTTTTAAATGCGCTAAAAATTGCTTTTTAAAATTAACAAAAAAAATTACTTTCTCTAATGAAAGGATTGATCGCTAATGAAAACTGATACATATTTGAAAGCGTCTAAAGCTTTTAATAAGAAAATGATGTGGGTTCTTTTCTAGTGTATTTAAAAGCTTATTATTTTAAATAAAAATAATAGTTTTTTATTTTATTAACAATTTTTTTTTAATGTATTTTAGATCACTTTTATTAACAATTTTTTTTTAAATGTATTTAAGATTACTTTTATAAAATGTAATTGCATACAAAAAGAGATCTTTGTTAAACAGCATCGAGGGCGAGACAGTTTACCTTAATTTATACACTGAAGCATTTTTAAATATGGTTATAAGTTGGTAGGGGTGATTTTACCATTGCAACAAAGCCTTTCATATTTCCACCCCGTACTATTACATCCTTCCCTTGATAGACTTTATGACCTTAATTATGTGAATATAATTTTTTACAAAGCATTACCTGAGCTTATTAAATGCGGCTCATGTTCAAAAGGATCATTCTCAAAATCATAACAGCTGTTAAGTGAATCACAAGCTTCCCATAATCCAATGTGCGCATAATTATGGAATTTGCCAATATATGTCGTAGAGTAGCCAATGATATTAAGCAAGAGACCTGAAATTTGTAATTAAAAATGTATTTTTACCAGCTCTTTTACGAGTCAAAATATCTGTGGGTTTTGTGATCAAATATGGTAACTCAGTGATAAATAAATATTAATTTACGGATGCGACCTCACCCCAGCCAATCCCGACTTCAATGTACATTAACACCTGTGTATAGATATTCATATTGATAGATATATTGATTTTAAAATATTGAATCGGAGGAGCTATAGCTGGTGAACAGCTGATCAACACTTGATCAATAACAAGTCATTTAAAAAAAAGTTTAAACCAACCTACCTACAACTTGTAGAAAGATATTGCACTTCCACACCACTGATGTTTCGTGAATCGCCATTTAGCTGTCTTTTTATAAGTAGTATTTCAAATTTTACTAGACATAAATACTTAAATATAAATAAACATATATATATATATATATATATATATATATATATATATATATATATATATATATATATATATATATATATATACAGAGAGAGAGAGAGATAGATAGATAGATATATATATGTATATTGATATATATATATATATATATATATATATATATATATATATATATATATATATATATATATATACTACTTTAAGCCCAGCAATACGACGTCAGAACGCTTTCGACCCCTGTCATATCACACATGGTATCACAACATGGCACGACCCAGAGTTCATTGCCCAAAAAATACACGTTGGCCTTCTGGACAGGCAAGTGTGCATTTCCTGTTCTACTTACTGTCACGGCTGAAGCTATTGTGTAAAAACTTCTCACACTCGTGCAACCTTGGTTTACACACTGTCGTCATTACTTGGCGCCACGGTCAGACTTCACATGGAATTAATTAAAAACTTTTTTTTGTATGATGAGTTTTAAATACTTAATATATATAATTATATATATATATATATCTATATATCTATATACATATATATATATATATATATATATATATATATATATATATATATATATATATATATATATATATATATATATATATATATATATATATATATATATATATATATATATATATAATTATATACGCCGCTATTTAGTTGTTGTTTTTTCTACTTTTCAGTAATTCATAATTTGTGAATTCGACAGTACCAATGCTGCCACTGAAAATATTTGCTTTAAAACACTAACCCCCCCCCCCCCCTTCCCCCCCCCCCTCCCCGTGAAAGCAGCCTCCTCTTAGTTACCTCCTCTAAGTTTAAAATCGTTTCAAACTAAATTATCTGCCCCTAATAGCCGTCACCAAACCCGGCTCTACGATTGTATTATGTAAACATTTAGCGTGAACAACAGCTCACCAGACCATGTGAGGTGGGGGGGGGTGGTAACGATAGAGAGGAAGAGAGGGGACTGCAAAGCGCGCTTGCAGCTTGTTTTCTAACGTCTCCCAGAAGAGAATTATATATATATATATATATATATATATATATATATATATATATATATATATATATATATATATATATATATAATTATACATATATATTATATATATTATATATATACATATTTATACATATATACATATATATGTCTAATCGATATATATATATATATATATATATATATATATATATATATATATATATATATATATATATATATATATATATCTTTGAACAACTCACTGACTTTATGAAAATAGCAAGTCTCTTTAAGACACCGCCCCTTAACGCGTACCATTGTCCACAGATAAAAAAAATCTCATCCGTAAAGAAATACAATAACCCCCGTTGATCCCTACTTGACATGTGTTTGACATCCTTGTTTTTGACCAATATAACAGAGCTATTTTTTTTATAACTCGCCCACTTGTCAAATACAGCGACGGATTAGTTACATTGGCATACTTAATTTAATGATCTGCCCTCTTCATAATCCGATAAGAAAATAACGACATGAGATAGGGTCAAATTAGCCTGTTGTTATTTGTTTAATTTATATCTCGTTCACGTATTTTCTTTATTTACTGTTTTCTTTAAATAAAATAGTTCTTCTATCTTACATCAAGATGTAAAATAATTATTTTTTTTTAATAAATTTTTATAAATTTTATTGAATTTTTGTTTTTGTTTTCTTTAAATAAAATAGTTCTTCTATCTTACATCAAGATGTAATATAATTATTTTTATTTTTTTTAATAAATTTTTATACATTTTATTGAATTTTTTTTTCAGTTAATTGAAAAATAATCTTAGAAAAAAAAATGAACGATTTTGTTCTGGTTTGACAACAAGGTGAATTTATATTGCAAGATTTAGTTTTTATGATACGCCACTGTAAGTTGGCATTATATGATAGATCTAGTCTTGAGATGATGGGCCCCTTTGTCTATCTAGCTCTTATAGGCCCCATCTTGACACAATGGGTCAAGTTGTCTACCTAGTTATGATCGACCTTGAGACAGTGGGTCAAGTTGTCTGCCTAGTTATGATCGACCTTGAGACAGTGGGTCAAGTTGTCTACCTAGTTATGATCGACCTTGAGACAGTGGGTCAAGTTGTCTACCTAGTTATGATCGACCTTGAGACAGTGGGTCAAGTTGTCTACCTAGTTATGATCGACCTTGAGACAGTGGGTCAAGTTGTCTACCTAGTTATGATCGACCTTGAGACAGTGGGTCAAGTTGTCTACCTAGTTATGATCGACCTTGTATTGAGACGTTTGGTCCCCAAGTCTACCTAGCTCTGGTAGGCCTAAGATTGAGACCATGAGTCCTTGTCTATCTAGCTATGCTAGTTCCTGTCTCAGATGAACATTTGCTCATGATGATGGTTTCCTTGTCTACCTAGCTCTGACGTGCATTTAAGCGTGATGATAGGCGCTCTTGTCTACCTAGTTCTGATAGGCCTCAGTTTGAGACGGTGGGTTGTCTACCAAGTTCTAATAACCTCTTCTCCGGCGAAGGTTTGAAGCTACGCAAGCAAGTAATTAATCTACAGCTGAGGGATAGTCAACGACGATAAACTAGTATGCTTTTTGCGTTAGTTTCACTGAGTGTTACATATCATTTCTCCGTTTCTTTTGAGGCTTGTTTAGCTTGGTGTTACGTTTCATTTATCTGCTTGTGTTTAGGCTAGTTTTGCTTGATTTACGCATCAGTTATTTGCTTCTGTCGAGGCTAGTTTTGCTGCTCCACCAACATGTTACAGCTGATATATTTCGATCCATGTTTGGCAGTGGGAGAAATTTTAACAAAGTGACCCGGGCTATCATTTGGTGATACCACCTAGAAGCTCTCAAGAAAATTTTCAACAAAGTAACTGCACTTATTTTATTTCACAGACAAGGATTGACACAACCAGTTAGCAAAAACGAGAAACTTTTTAAAACAGGCCAAACACATTCAAGCTAACGAAACTCACCTTTGCAAAAATAGATGAATGAGTACTTAATACTCGATATATGCTGGGCTACATAAAACAACGACCACCACTGCAACAAGACGAAGGTTTTTTTCCCTAACACTACAACAAGTAGACTGCAATCAACATGCGTACATTTCCTTTCACACAAAACGTTGCTTCCTTGCTTTTAGTGTCAGTGTGTCAGGTTGTTTATTAACAGATAAGACAAAATCCTTCTTTAAGTAATCTCGTACACAAAACAACACGCTACATTCACTTTCCAAGGAGATTACGTGAGGGTGCTTATGTTGAGTGATCTTGTCGGGAGCCATACTGAGTGAGGTCATTTGTCGCTTCAATGAGTGAACTTATTTTGTCGGTAGTCATGTTGGCGACAACCCTTTGTCCAAATTACTGTAGTCTAGGATTATATTGACGATGATTACAAAGCGCAGAACAATATTGATGCAAGCCTTTGTAAAGTGCATTTCTGATGTCCAATACATTCTAATTTTAAATTTTCTAAATACAAAGTATAGCCATCAAAATGTATATTTAAAATTTTACTAAATATTATATAACACTATATTATTATTTGATAATAATTATTTCAAAAGATATATGTATTTGAAGTAATAATTTTAATCTATTCACGCCCATCTCAACTTGTTGCTAAAGATCTGTACTTGTGTTTTCTAAGGCGCAATCATGCAATGATCGATTAGATCAAATATCACTATTGTTAATGCTTTTAGTTAAAGCGGTTTCAAAAACCGTTGCAAATAAAAAGAAAACAAACGAAATGAAGAATGCGTTTTAAATAAAAAGTAAATGATCGTGGGTTCAGTAAAGGTAAATTTAATAATATAATCTGAGTAAAGTAAACACAAGATTTATACATATATATATATATATATATATATATATATATATATATATATATATATATATATATATATATATATATATATATATATATTATATGTGTGTGTCTGTGTGAGTGTGTGTGTGTAGTAGGGTGTATTTTATTTAATAATACACATACAGTAGCCTAAGTGTGATAAAGTGTGTGTGTGTGTGTGTGTTTGTGTGAGGCTTTCTGAATGCTAACGTGTTTGAGTGTACGAGTGCACGTGTGTGAAGAGTGTATTGTCAATACTCTGAAACAATGGATTCACTTGACTTCTAGAGTGTTAACGAGAAGAGCAGATAAAAAAACTCTTAGTTTCTGGGTAATGTTTCAATCAATGGCGGAACTATATAGACGCCACACCACGCCATGTACTCTAGAAGGTTATGTAGAACCAATCAAAAGGACCATAAGTACATAAGATTAAATAAAATATAAAAACTTAGTAACTGGTGTTATTGCTCTACTTTTTTTAATTGCCTGGGTGGTTTTAACAACCAACGCTAGTTTATTGTGAAAACTTTACTTAATTAAGTTTTTAACAGCTTTTCTCTACATTTTAATTAATTAACGCTAGTTTAATGTGAAAACTTTACTTAATTTTCTAACAGCTTTTCATTATATTTTAAAAAATACTTAAAAAAAACTTTTTAAAAAACCACGTTTTTCTTGTGGACTAAAAAGTAGAAAATAAATTTTCATACATTTGATGACAAAAAACGTGGGTACGTTCACCATCAAATTTCCCGACCCATCTGCCCGACCCATGTTTTTTGTCAGTCATTACAAGAACCTGCACAGCTCGAGGAAGCACAAAAGAAAAATTTATTTTCTACTTTTTAGTCCACAAGAAAAACGTGGTTTTTTAAAAAGTATTTTTTAAGTATTTTATTTTCTCCTTTTTAGTCCGTTGCTACACATGAAAAACGTGGTTTTTAAAAAGTTTTTTATATAGTTTATTTTCTACTTTATCTAGTGACTTGATTAAGTATGACTTGACTAAGTGTTTATAAATACACGGACTAAAAATCTTGAGCAACCGATACGCTTTAAACAGAGAAAGGGCGTAATTTAATTAAGCCTACATGCCGTGACCAGGATTCGAACCTGGGTTGTCGCGGCCACAACGCGAAGTACTAACCACTATACGATCACGGCCAGCGCGCTCACATCAATTGGGGCCGAAGTAACTGTGTCAATAGGCATCCAGTCTTGTCGGTATGTTTATAAATCATGTCCTCGATTTTATGGTCCTTGGGGTGTAATTTAATTAAGCTAATTTAGGTCTCTAATTGCTAGTTTTTATGATTGCATCTGAAATTGTTAGGCGAAAATAGCCTGCATGCCAAATTTCATATCTCTAGAGCAATCAGAAGTGGGCTAATTTTCCATGTCAATTTTAACAGCAAACATCCAAACAAACAAACAAATAAACGCGAAGCTGAGTTAAGAAAAACGTGTTAATAAAAACGTGTTAAAAATATGGGTTCAATTTATTTTTAGCATTCAGATAATATTTCCCCCTATACTCTTTTATGAGAAAGTTTTTTAAAAAATTGTCAAACTACAGTCAAAATATTTTATGAATAATATCTCTGGAAAAATATTTCACATATTGTATTCCAAGCAAAATATTTCGAACAAACACAATATCTTTAATGATCTAGAGCAGGGGTCTCCAAACTACGGCCCGCGGGCCGGATGCGGCCGTTAGGTCCTCTAATCCGGCCCGCGGCGATCTTTTTGTCCACGGAATAAGTGTTTGTTAGAAATGGCTGAGGAGCTTTGCTTCGAAAATTCAAAACAATTTGAAAATGTAGCTTCGGGTGCAAATACCATTGTCCGTCGTGTTGTATACATTGGTGAATACATTGTGACTCAAATAGCGAAAAACGCAAGCAAGTTTCGCTATTTTTCAATTGCAATGGATGAGTACCTGGACAGCTTTTCCTCCTTAACTTATTGTGTTCATTAGAGGTGTGGATGAAGACATAAACATAACAAAAGAGCTGTTAACGGAGAGGATATCTTACCATAGATAGTGCAGAGACATGTTGAAAGATACACACACAGAATCGCAAGATTTCCTATATTTCACAGCAGTAATATGGCTAATTTGCGAGAAAGTTCTGAGCAGAGTATTTTAGTTAAGAAAGTAAATAGGTGACTTCCTGGAAAGTAAAGGCAAGCCACAGCCATTAATGTCTGATGAAGAGACGGTATAGAAATTGGCCTCCCTGCAGACATAACTAGTCATTAAAATTTTCTGAACCTAAAACTACAAGAGAGGGAAATTTAGTTTCTGATCTATACACCCACCTAAAGACCTTCAGATCCAAACTTGTCATGTTTTTGGAACAGGTACAGGCCAACAATTTAACGCACTTTCAGCAGTGCAATGTCTTTATGACTGAAGCAACAGCTGAGTTCCCCACGTCATTTGCATGCGAGATCACCAAAGACCTCCAGCTGCAGTTACAGTAGCGGTTTTTTTACTTGGATTCAAAGGCAGAAAAAGTGAGACTGTTCCAGAACCCATTTGAAGCAAACGTGGCCAGTTGCAAAGGTGAACTGTAGCTTGAGGTCACTAGAGACAAGTTCACAGAAGGGCGGGTGGTTTTTATAAGTGTTTGCACAAAAAAGACTTTCCGGATATAAAAACTTTTGCATCAAAGTATCTTTCAAACAAGATACCTGTGTGAACAATCATTTTCAAGAATGAAATACATGAAGAATAACGAAGAGTGAACGTCGATATATTTAGAATATACAGTTCGTCATTTTATTAAGTGAATATAAGTGAATATGAATAGAAAACGAAAAACATAATGAATACAATTTGAATTTTAAACTGAAATTACTAATACGAAAATAATAAAACGTAAAGAAATTACCATGCACGTGAACAAACTAAAAAAAAATTTTTTTAAATGAAAAATAAAAATTTAGTAAGACCTAAACAAATTTGAAATTATCTTGCCGATCTCCGAGTTTCAACGACAGATAAAAAACCAGCCACTAAAAACATAACAAGACTAGAGATGACTAGGTCAAAGGACCAGCCCACGCTAAAGGAATATTGTTTCGACGGTAGAAAAAGTCTTTTAATTTCTCCCGCTGCCACCGCGATACCAATTGCTCCGAACAGAACTGAAACAGAAAGAAACATGTATTATATATAAATTATGTATGTAAATATATATATATATATATATATATATATATATATATATATATATATATATATATATATATATATATATATACATATATATATAACCCGTAAGTCTCGAGTTCGAATCCGGTTTCGTAGACCGTCCCTGAGTCCACCCAACTCTGATGGGTACCTATTCACATTAGGGAAAGTAAAGGCGGCTGGGCATAGTGCTGACCACACTATCTCTTCATATGCCGAGGTCACAGAGACAAGTGAACTCTACTTCACTTGCCCCATAGACCGTCAGGTTTGAAAGGGAACTTTACTTACTATATATATATATATATATATATATATATATATATATATATATATATATATATATATATATATATATATATATATATATATATATATATGTAAGGGTCTACATCAAATTCTTGAATGACACTTGCCCAAATGCCCTTTGACCGAAGACCGATTACTCGAATGGACGTTTACCAGAAAGAAACAAATAACCTAATGGAAGATCATCAAAATCGGACAAATGTCGGAATGGAAGTTTACTGAAGATATAATGTATTTTCTAATTTGAAAAGAACCTTTTATTAAAATTGTGAACTGACCTGAAAAGAATGCCAGCCCAGCAGTACACAAACCCACAAATTTGTTTCTTTTAATCACAAGAGCTGAAAGTGTCAACAAGATGACCAGAGACTGACCAGTCAAGCATATGCCGAGGAAGACACGTGCAGCATAGGCCCAGGCTGTTGAATGAGAACAAAAATTATATTTGTTTGAAAATAAATCATCGTGATAAAGTTTAAACAACCTTAAGGATAATACAATGCAAGGTTTTTTTTAAAAAAAAAGGAAATTCTTCATTACTTTTAGTTTTTTTTATAGTTAAATTGTGAAGAGTTATAACCTCCAATACACTTTTCTTGATTCTCCCTCCTATTCACCCTCCTTTCAATAAGCAACGTATAAAAAGTCAGAATATTAATATCAAAAAAACATTACCTATACTGATTTCTTTTTCGTCATTTATATCAAGACATTCATCGTCTAGGGCACACAATTTCCATAATCCAACATAAAGAACATCTTCGAAATCGCCAATGTGGTTTGTACAGTAGCCGATGATGTTCAGTAGTAAACCTAAAATATTCAGCTAAATCTGTTTTTATTTTAATATAATTGTTAGCCCTTGTCTGTAAGTTGCATTTGCAATTTTGCAAATTTTAAAATAAAACTTATTAATCCGCATTTCAATGCATTTCTTTGCATTCATGAGATGTAACAAAGATTTATATATGTTCAATAACAATATAACACCACACATGAGACATGGCCCGTCTTTTACATTTGACAACACATTACTGGAATTACTAATACCAGTCAAAAAAGGCAAAAATCCTCAAACTTACATTTCAATGCAGAATTATTCAACTTGGTTACTGACATAACATTTTTTTTAAAAACATATATAAGTGTGAATAGTAAACCTGCATTTACACAACTCAAAATTCACAAAGGTAAATGTCATTTTCTCAAGTCCTACACTAATTGCACTGCTTAGGTAATCTCAGAATCACACGTGTAAAAGTTCCTTTTCTTAGTCCTTATTTTATTTCTTGCACTGTAACGTAATCTCAGAATCACATGTGCAAATGTTATTTCTAGTACTAACTTTACTTGCACTGCTATATAATCTCAGAATCACACGTATATGTTTCTATACTAATTATGGTTTCTCTACTTATACTGCTTCAAATGCTATTTAAATCTTTCTTTGAGTACTCAGCGGTACTGACAACAATCGAGCTCGACACTCAAGCTGCAAGAATATTTCCAACCAAGGAAACAAGACATCAGCCTCTGGTACAACATCGCACTCAAGCTGCAAGAATATTTCCAACCAAGGAAACAAGACATCAGCCTCTGGTACAACATCGCACTCAAGCTGCAAGAATATTTCCAACCAAGGAAACAAGACATCAGCCTCTGGTACAACATCGCACTCAAGCTGCAAGAATATTTCCAACCAAGGAAACAAGACATCAGCATGTAGTACAAACATCGACACTCAAGCTGCAAGAATATTTCCAACCAAGGAAACAAGACATCAGCATCTGGTACAAACATCGCACTCATACGGCAGGAAGATTTCCAACCACGTCGGGACTCTAGTACAACATCGGGCCACACGTATAACATCCAGTTAGGCCACAGAAATTACAATAATGATCACAGGAACGAAGACATCGGCCGCTGGTGTAAAAACTAGGCCATAGAAAAAAAAACATCAGTTGGC